>NW_008481830.1:600000-875311 GCF_000365165.1 Cladophialophora carrionii CBS 160.54
GCAGCGACGCCGCACTCAAGAATCTCGGGGTGGGTAACTATGATGGATTCTAGGGCGACCGAAGAGATATTTTCACCACCTGGTTTCAACATGTCAGGGAGATCAGAACATTTTGAGAGGCAGAGGCAGGGGCAACAAGTAGCGCTACGACAGACTTACCAGAGATAATGATATCCTTGGCACGATCGAGAATCTGAACGGCTCCATCCTCGTGCCAAACAGCCAGGTCGCCAGAATGCAGGACACCGCCGAGGAACAATTTCCTGGTCGCGGCTTCGTCCTTGTAATACCCCCTCGCGCAGATGTTGCCGTTGAAGACGATCTCGCCAATCTCCTTGCCGTTCTTTTCGACGTCGATGATGGTGCCATCGGGGACGTCCGTTTTGATCACTCGGACCGGCAACGACGTCACAAAGCCGTGGCCTTGACGGGCCATTTTGGCGTACTTGTCCTTGACGTTGGGGTATCGATGCCACTCCGGCAGGATATACCCCTTCGTGATGGGCCCGTACGTCTCGGTCAGTCCGTAGACGTGCACCGGGTGCAGATTCAAATTGGTCATCTGCTCGAACAGATGTGCCGTCGGTGGACTGGCCGCGACCGTGACCCGCACGGGGTTTGGAAGTTTCTCCGCGTTCGAGTCGGCGCACAGCAGCGTGTTGACCGTGGGAGCCGCACAGTAGTGGGTGATTCCTTCGTCCTTCAGCAGCCGCCAGATCTCGGGATAGTCGATCTTTCGCAGGCAGTAATGCGTGCCCCGCGCGGCGGTCACGGCCCAGGGAAACGTCCAGCCCATGGCGTGGAACATGGGCAGCGTCCACAGATACTTGCACCGCTCGCCGTCGTGGTACGCCAGGCCCGATTCGATGACGTTGCCCAGCGCCCCGAGATAGCAGCCTCGATGCGTGTACTCGACGCCCTTGGGCCGGGCGGTCGTGCCAGACGTGTAGGCCAGAGCGTTCACGGCGAGTTCGTCGGCGGCCTGCGCTTCGAGGCCATCCCAGCCCTTGGACCCCAGCGACCGATCGTACTGCAAGCCCTCGAGGACAGCCTGGTCAAACGGGCCGCACAAGGGCCCCTCGACGGCGTCCGTGTCCGTGTCGATGATGATCGGCACATTGGCGTGCGTTTTCCTGTAATCGTCCAGCAGAGCAACATACTCGGCGTCCACCACGATGGCGTCCGCATCCGCATGGTCAAAGATGTACGAGATGTCATCCTTTTTCAACCGGTAGTTGATCGCAATGTTGATGGCCCCTGCGCCTCCGATGCCAAACACCGCCTCCAGAAAGGCCGGTGTGTTTGTGCATAGGATGCCTACCCGCTTGTATCCCTTTTTCTTCACGAAATAGGCAAACCCGCGCGCACGGTCGGCAAACTCTCGGTACGTCCGTCGGATGATCTTGTTGTTCGCTGTGCGGTGGTAGATGGCCGGCGCGTCCGGTTCGATCGCAGCGGCACGGGGCAGGAAGAACGCCGGCGACAGGGTATGCACGTTGTACCATGACAGGGTGCCGACGGTGTGGTTGTCGACACTGAGATTGTCGATGGGCGCGCCGCTGCCGTTTGTGGCCGACGTCGAACCGGACCTAGAGCTGGAGGGAAAGAGATGGGCGGCCAAGCTGGCCAGCCGCGATTTCGCGGACGACATGGCTTGGTGGGAGCGTGTACTGTACGAGGACAGCGGGCGATGCTGTAGAACAATGGGGCTACGACATGGTGGGGAGCTGGAGACGGCCGTCTATGATGCTGAAAAGGCAGCTCAAGCCAGTGCTGGGGACGAAGCAGGAGACAGATAACTGTGTGTGTTATGTGGTCGGGTCTGTTGTGAATCGTCGACCTCGATTCGACCTCAGGCCACTCACTCCGAGCCCGAGGCATCTGAACCTCCACGAGTCCGGGGTAATGGATGGATGGCATCACTGGCCGAGAGCTGGTCCACACGGGTGCAAGCGGGGGCGTAGCTGGCGATACAGGCAACGACAGGCAGGTGTGTGATTTGTGGATCTGGTCGGATCCGAGTGCCTTGCCTCGTTTCACTGGCGGAACGACCGACAGACAAGGAGCGCGAGGCTGGGCGGCGTGTGGGAAGAATCCCGGATCCGGCGTCCATTCTCCGGCGGTTTCTCGGGGGCAGCGGAGACACAGGAGGTACGGAGTATCCTCCCACCTTGTTGCCTTGTTACTCAATAACGCGACTCAATCCACAGAAGAGGAGAGGATAGAAAAGGAGAGCGGTGGATCAGTGTACTGTAGTGTACCAAGCCTAAGTAGGCGTACCCAGGTACGACTACGCTTCGCCGAAACGAACACCTTCCAACACCCTCCAACACTCTCAGCTCAAGCATACCCCAATGACCAGAACGTCTCGATATTCTTGCCCGTGTCCTCGTCGGCATAAGCCGGCGGCTCCCTCAATGTCACACTCTGCCCGTGGATTTCCGCAATCTGACCCGTCAACGAAGGATTCGACACCAGCTGCTGCACCCCGCGCGTCAGAGTCGACATGGGCGTGACGATCATGGGCTTGAACAGATCCTTGCTGGGGGCGATGTTCGTTTCTGCCTGTTGTTAGCATCAGGCACGCATCACGCATATGGCCACACCCGATACCCATGCAAACTCCACCTAGGTGAGCGGGCGAGTGTGTATGTTGGAATACGTACCGAGAACAGCAGGCGCCAAAGCATTGATCTGGATGGCTTCCCTCTCGAGTTGCCGCGCCAGTGACCGCACCAGCCCGACGACCCCGAACTTCGAGGCCGCGTACAGGGGAGCCACGGCAAAGGGGTAGAGCCCGGCGTTTGACGCCGTGCAGATGATGGAGCCCCTCGACGGGACGGTCGCTCCGTTGACGGCATCGTTCTTCCTGATGTAATGAATCGCCAGTTTGACGGCTATACGGAAACGTGTGTGTTAGTCAGTCACAGTACAGTAAAGTATCGAGCAGTAGGTGTTTCGCGCAAGGACATGCACTGTTATGCATATCGGCACCACGCAACGGAACGCAACGCAAAGGTCGTCGTTACAACTCACTATATATCGTCCCCGTGAGGTTGACATCCAAGGTATGCAAGGCCGGCTTGGAGGGCGTGTCCTCGTCCACGATGAGTCTCGGTTCCTTGGAAATGCCGGCATTGGCCATCACGACGTCAATGCGGCCCTGCTGCGTGTGGACCTGCTGGAACACGGATGCCAATTCGTCCCAGTTCGAGATGTCGGCCTTGTAGAACGAGAGGCCCCCGTCGGGATATTCTGCCGAGAGGGCCTTGACGATGTCGCCGCCCTGCGGGTTCACATCCAGCACGGAGATATGGGCTCCTTGCTCGGCGAACAAGCGGGTGATGCCCAGGCCTATCCCTGAGGCACCGCCTGTGGTTGCGCAGGCGGCGTCAGCGGGAGTTTCTCTCGACAGGAAGGGACTGACTACTCACCGGTAACGACGATACTTTTTCTGTCGCTCGGCATCGTGAATGTGTGTGTGGGAGAGATACTGGACGTTAGATATCAATCGTGTCTTGATGGCTGAATAGTCGTCCCGTCTGAGCAGGAATCCGTGACACCCGTACCGTATGTTCCCGCTCCAATATTTGTGTTGACAGTCGATTTCGGATCAGATCGAACGGGGCAGATGTCGTGTCTGTATATATCGCTGAATGCCTGGCTGTCTGACTGACTGCCTGGGCTGCGCTTTCTGATCGTGAACTCTTAGTACCTGACCCGTATGCAATTCATTCAGTCATCATTCAGTCATTCAAATAATCCATCCAACTACCCATGCCTTCATTGATATCTTTCCTTTCCTTCGCCAAATCGATCGGACCGGGATTCATCCACCACATAATTCATCACAACCTACTCCTCCCGTACTCGCCGCACCTCCACGGAATTGCCCCACGAACCCTGGACCACCACAACGACCCAGATGGCCAATCTCCATGTGGGGCACCCTCAGCCTTGCCCCCGAGACATCCCCCCCTACCCCGTACCGCGCCGTCGATCCAATCAGCCCTGTGGGCACAGGGCGTGCATCAATTGCCGACGCACAAACCCAAGGAAACCCAGGTCCGGTGTCCTGAGTGTCTCCGGTGTCTAGCCCCTGCCTGCGATCCCCTCACCAAAGCCCCGAATGGAGTTCCGTTTGTTTCGCTTGAGGCACGATGTCTCGGCGCGTGCGGAACCAACGTCGCGTGGGAACATGGGCATGGATGGAGTAATTAATTAGGGTGTATGGAGTAGAGTCGGAAAAGTCGAAATAGTATATCTATGGTACCTACCTACCTACGAACGGAGTATCGCACCTACCGTACCGACCTACGATACCTACCCTATAACACTGCGTTCCGAACCCCGAGCTCATTCCACGGATACTACAGAGTATACTCGACAAGTACTTCATTTGGTGTGATCTTGATCTGATTCAACCGCGAGGATCCTGTTACTCGCATACCCGTTGCAGGGATACAGTATACAGATACGGTCTGCAAGTATACAGTCGAGACAGTGTACGAAAGTCACAATCGTAGAACCGATCCCCGTACCAAGTCCTGCACGGGTGTCTTCCTATACCCTACGGTGCCGTGCTCTGCCGTGCCGCCGGTGTCCTCCTCACACTGGGACCAAGGCTGAAGCCCCGACAATCGCGCATCCTCTATCCTCCCTAAGGACAACCAGCCAAAAATGGCAGAAATCCAAATCGACCAACCCACGCTCGACTCCGTCCGAGGCAAAGTCGTGGTCATAGCCGGTATGTCGACGGTACCATATCAGACCAAGCACCCCTTCCTTCCCCTCCCACGAGAGTACAGAACCCTGTTGACAATGTCTTTCCTTCGCGATCATCAGGCGGCGCCCAAGGCATCGGCGCAGCGACAGTGTCGCAACTGTACACCTCCGGGGCGCACGTCTTCTTCGGCGACTGGGACGAGAAGAAGGGTTCGAACCTGGCTGACGAATTGCGCGCGTCGGCATCAACCTCGGCCGGCAGCGTGACGTATCTAAAGGTCAATGTGCGGGAGTATCAGTCTCTGCTCTCGTTATTCGACGCCGCGTACAATCAGCACGGACACGTCGACATGGCGATTTGCTGTGCTGCTGTGACAGAGCGGCCTGGGTACTGGGAGCCGGAACTGCTAAACTTGGAGAGCGTGAGGGAGGTATGTGTCGCGTCGGGATTGCAGCATTGCAGAGTGTCATATCGTTCCGCATTGTTTTATACCCACCCCATTTCACACCGTGCGTTAGCATGTGAGTGGGGATGGCTAGCGGACGATGATAGCGCGCCGTGGTGTTCTTGGTCCATTTGGTCTTGACTGTGTGGGTGCTCGCTAACATGGTCTCCCACCTCCAGACACCGACCGGCATCGCCGACGTCATCGACATCAACCTGAACGGCACGCTGTATTTCGCGCGCCTGGCCGTCGCGTACCTCAAGGAGAAACATACCTTCGACAGAGCGTCCACATCGGCCGAATCGATCAATTCTTCGAAATGCATCACGCTGGTGTCCTCGGTCGCCGGGTTCAAAGAGTCGCCCGGCTTATTCGCATACTCGGCCGCCAAGCACGGCGTAGTGGGACTCATGAGAGCGCTGCGTCCTTTCGCTGCGCCCTTGTACGGGTTGCGGGTCAACGCAATCTGTATGTGAATCTGGTTGTTGGGCACTTTTGTTTTCCTCCTCCAATCACCATACCACGCCAGCTGAGGCCAGATGATTCAAAGACATCAAAGTCCTGACACGAGTGCATCAATAGGTCCCTGGGCAACAGACACGCAACTCCTGTCGGGCGTCCGCGCCGAGTGGGTCAAGAACGACATGCCAATGAACCAGCCATCCGATGTGGCAAAGTATATCATCCAAGTCACAGCCAGTCCGACGGCGCACGGGAAAGCTCTGTTCGTAGCAGGTGGTAATGCCGTGGATATCGAAGAGGGCATCAATCGCACGGAGCCGCAGTGGTTGGGTGAAAAGAATTCAAGAGAGTTGAACGCCGGGCAGGTGATTCTGGGTCTGGTAAGTTTTCTGCAGACCCGCGAACGCAGCCTTGCACTCTGACCATGAAACTAACGCTCGGGTGTGGGTGGTAGGGAATGGATTGGGGACATAATGGACCGAAAGGCGGCGAGACCAAGACAAATGGAACGGCCACCTGAGCCGGGGGGATATGATAGTGGGAACGTAACCCAATAGACGACAGGTGCAGCAATGGTATTCGGTTAGGATGATGCGAGACAGCTCATGCCTCCGACCACTCGGTTTGCCGATCGCTTCACCGCTGCACAGTCACCGAGTTTGAAACGGTGGGATCTGAAGAATGACCACGAGCCTGGTATATCTTCGACTGATGTTCGCTTCGTTTCCGGGCTGTACATCGCGGTCTTAGAAAGAAAACGCCGACCCCTGACACTTCGAACGGAGACATTCCTCGTGACTTAGTTCGACCAGCCACTTGGTCTCATCAGAGCTGAAGTCGCGTGTCGAGGGCTCTGATGATATCCTCTGTTCCTTCTTCTTAGAACCCGTCCCGGTGTAGCTAATGAGGACGAGATTACCGACCCGCGCCGCATCGTCGATCTTCTTGTGATTTCTTCGATCCGCCTATAGTTCTGGTAACTTCTGCTTCTCATTCATGGATTCATGGATTCATGGATTCGCTAGGGACTCAGTGGTGAATGGTTTGAGAGCTTCGAATCCGGGAAGATCGCTTTTAGCCGCTGTCTGGGCATCGTCATATTCCTCGTCCATGTCATCCAATGCAAGCAGTTGTAGCTCGGGTCAGAACCATCACCTTCAAAATGGTGTTTGTCTAGGCATTCGCATTCATTTCTTCTCTTCATCAGTCGGTGGAGCTTCGGCGACCGCCACAGGCTGCGGCCCGCTGGTTGCTTCGGCCAGATTCTGCTTCCTAACATCCCATCCACCACCCCAGCCTATCCAGCCTTCCTCATACGGGCCCCGTAGAATGCAGATCACGAAGGTCAAGCCCACCAGTGCAACGCTGAGGCTTCCACTAGCGATCCAGCCACCGTGCTCATAGAGTTTGGCTCCTGCCGACGTGCCGGTCAACTGCCCCGTGAACGTACACAACATGAATGCTGTATTCACTCTGTTCCGGCCGTTGGGCTCAATCGCGTGTATTGCAGCCCTATTGGCCACCTGCGTAATTTGAAGACCCATGTCCAAGGTGAACGCTTGTATGATTGGGCCTACCACCGTGTGCTTGCCGCTATATGTCCCAATGATGATTCCGATGAGGTTTGCACCGCAGCCCATCATGCAGGAGAATAGAGGTGCAAAAGGCTGAATGATATACTTTGCGTAGACGGGCCCCATCACAATGCCGGCGATGCCAATCAATGCGAACAGTCCGATAACCACAGGAGAATAGTTGTAGGGAGGATCCGCCAAGAGGAACGTCAATGTAGTCCAGTAAGACGTGAAGGCAGCCGATATGCAGTAGCTAATTAATCCAGCTTGGACAAGCACCGCGTGTTTCTTGTACAGAAGGATTATGCCGCCAATCATTTTGAAGTAATTCAATCCCTGCGGATTTGAGGACGGGTAGTCGGGCATGAATAGCCAGAGTGCAACCAAGATGAAGTATTGCAAGCTCAGTGCAATCCAGTAGACGTTCCGCCACGAAGTGAACTGCGTGACGACGCCGGACAGAAGGCGTGCGATGACAATTCCAAGAAGGTTTCCGGAAGTGGTGATGCTCAACGCCAGGGCACGCTGATGTGGTGGCGCTAACTCCGAGACGAGAGGAAGCATGACCTGGGGGATGACCGTGGTAATGGCGCAAATGTATGATATTGCGCAGAAAGCTGCGAAAGATGGCGTTATGCAAAGCCCAATCCTGGTCGAAGGTGGTCAGCTTGAGAGCAGAAATCGGTTGCGATGGAACGGGGTCTGCCCTGCGCCGTGGAGTAGTCAGCGAGATCACTTACCACATTGTCGCCGTAAAGGCGATTAACCCAAGGGTCAGCGGCCTTCTCTTCAACAGATCGCCAAGGGGACACACGAACAGCAGGCCAGTAGCATAGCCAGCCTGCATTAAGGTCGGGATCCGGGATACCGTCACATAAGGCACATTAAAGTCTCGAGCCAGAATGTTCAGAATTGGATGGTTGTAATATAGGTTGCCGACAGTGAAAGCGCCAGCGAACGCAAAGAGGATGTTGTGCCATACCGAGAAGGTCGGTGGCTTCTCTGGATCCCAACGACACCACGGCGGTGTCCATGTCACGAAGTCGATGATTTTCTGCAGGGTACTTCTGGGCGCCACAGCTTGAGATTTAACATCGTCATCGGCAACATCAAGAGCCTCGACTCCTTTATCGGCAGCAGAAGCAGACAGCACCTGTTCTCGGTCAGGCAGACTCTGCTGCACCATTCCTGATAGAACGCGTTTGTATCCCGTCGCCGGTAGACGAGCGAGTCAAACGCTGGAAAATTGCGGCTTAGTTAAGTAATGAGAAGCAGAGGAGGTCGGCGACTTCTCACTTTCGGCCCGGGGATAATGACCGCTGATTAGCTTTTCGGCGATATCGGCACCACGCGAAGGACACAAGAATAGAAGCTCTGTGGTCCGCAGGAGAGCATGGGGACCAAACTATGGAGGATTTGCAAGCAGAAGGATCCGGAATTCTTTGCTGGCCTTGTGTTCGCTCAGACGCACTCTCGTGGGACTCTAGCGAGCATTGCTGCTTCACCTGTCGGAGAAATGGAAAGCCTGGTCCCGTCCCACATTGTGAGAGAACTAGCCCGGCGGTGTGCCGTGATTCCCGATGTCGCCCAAGCAGATAAGACGTGCGACATGATGCACATGATTTCGCGCTGGAAGTATTCCAGGAGGATGCAAGGCTGTTTGGGCAATGATGGGGTCCGAAGCAGAGCTCTCGAGTGGAAGGCATGTGCCAAATGTCAGATTCAAGTGAAATGCAAGTCAAATGCAAGTCAGGCGCAATTCAAAGTGTCAAGCGAGATGACGCCCATACACGTGACCTTGGGTGGAGATCACGTGCAGCACGTGCAGCAAGATTGCAGCTTCCCTGGCGTTTGGAATCGATGAGTCACCGACTGCTCAGGCCTCTGCAGATATAAACGACCTCATATCTTATATGACACAGGTTGCCCGGTCGATGCGAGTGACAGTAATTGGCAGAAATGGATGGAGATATATCTCAGAATACAGTTAACCCAGATGGCCCTAAGGTCCTTGTCCAGACGGGCTACGACAGGATCGCCACGACATACCTGGAGTGGACGTCGAGCAAACCATCGGCGCGTCTCGAATACCTTGGGAAGCTGCTTCTGCAGTTACAGAATGCGTCAAGGGCGACAGCTCCAGAATTGGGTTGCGGCGCTGGCATCCCGTGCACGAAACTCTTGGCAGAGCGCTGCGGCCACGTTATCGCGAATGACATCTCAGGAAGTCAGATTGCATTAGCCCAAAGCAATGTGCCGGGAGCTCACGTACATTTCATCAGGGATGATATGACCAACCTGGCGCTGGAAGCCTCGTCGTTGCAAGCGGTCGTGGCATTCTACTCCATCATCCATCTCCCGCGCGAAGAACAACGGACAATGATGGCCCAGATTTGGACGTGGCTATCACCCGGTGGTTACCTTGTGTGCAATCTCGGAGTCAGGGACGATCCCGGCACGACACGACAGTGGCTAGGGTCTGCTAAGATGTACTGGAGCAGCTTCGACGCTGAAACGAATCTGCAATCGCTGCGCAGCAGTGGCTTTACTATCATCGACAGCCAAATTTTACCCGACAATGAGGATGGCCGGATCGTCCCTTTTCTATGGGTTCTCGCTCGCAAGGGCCTCAACGAGTGAGGGCGACGCGGGGGTTGCTGGTGACCAAGAGGCACCTGCGACGCTGCTGTACGAGCAGTCACATTGCGTGTGTGCACAGTATCAAGAGCAGGGAGAGCTAAGTCCTGTCACACCTGTGTACACGGTACTGTGTAAAACAGCCGAAGGCTGCCCTAAAAGCGGGACATCTTCGGCTGTTACAAAGCGATTTTAGTGCGACGTTCAAGCCTTGGCGCCTGCGAGGCGGTTATCACCCACTTCCCCATCTGTACTTTTGTGCTTCTTCTAAACTCTTTCATCGTGCCCTTACCTCGTAATAATGAGAGTTTTTGGCTAGAGATTTCTGGGTTCTGGCAATTGGCCTTCCTGGCTCCGCGCTTCCATCCTGCTGTTTAGTGATGGCCCACCTCGGCAATCCAATTCTGCTGCTGCGGTACTGTGCTACATATGAATGATTCCGGCCACTCTCAGCTTCTTCCTCTCTATTTCGCCTTCAGTGGGCCGGTTCCGAGACTATGAGGCCAAAGCTCGATTGGGGCCCTGCCGAGTCAATCATCGCGCATCCTGCCGTTGTCACCAGCCCTTGAAATGCCTCCTCCAGGCCATTCACTTGTCAGCTGAGCAAGTTGATTAATCTGTTGCACTGTGAATCTCGGTACCGTCACGCGACAGGTGCTTCACTCGGAGGCGAAAGGGTCTAGCCGACTACACACCTGTTGAGGGCCGTTTCCGATGCTGTCAGGGACTGATATAAGGCGACTGGGACGAGGGAACGTCCGAAGCTGCCTTCATCTCACTCCCGCAAGCAGTCCATGGCCAGAATCAGTTGCCAGGCAATGGTATCGCCCTTATTGCCTACGCTCTTAGGAACTGGCTCTCTCGTGAGATTTGGCTTGGGACTCGTCCTCAAGCAAAGTCCTGTGTCATTTGTGCTCCTCACTGCTCTTCTACAGTCGGTTCTACTGCTTCTCTGGGCAGTCTATGTGGCACCACAACCCAGTCCTCTCCGCAAACTGCCTTTGGCATCGCAAGGCCCGTGGTGGAGCACATTCCTGCTTGAGCCTGCAACAGACGACCTCGAGCGATTCATGAACGAGACTGCCAACAATGGCCTCATTCGATACTTCGGCGTGTTTCACGGCGAAAGACTGCTGATCACCAAGTCTCAAGGAACAAAGGAGATGATGCTTTTGCGAGCCTACAACTACGACAAATTGCCTCTTGTCACGAAGCTCATAGGACAAGTCACCGGCCAAGGCTTACTAGTTACTGCTCAGGACGAGCACAAGGTACGTCAACGCCCTACCATGCACTGGGAGACGTCCACTTACTCGTACTATTTAGCGCCAACGGAAATCACTACTGCCCGCATTCAAGTACAAATACATCAAGGATCTCTTTCCACGGTTCTGGTTCTACACCACTGAGTTTGTTGCCGCACTGGAGAAAGAGATCGACCGGGTTGGCGAAGGATCAACAGCTGTAGTCGACGTGGAGGGCTGGATGATGCGTGCCACGCTTGATGTGGTCGCTGGGACAGGTTTTGGTGTTGAAGTTAACGCCATCGCCAAACCAGATAGCGACCTCGCCGAGGCTGTTGCCACTGTCGAATTCCACGAGTCCGAAGGCAACAACCTATCGGCTTTTGGGCTTCCTCTTGCCGTATTTGGCTATATGCGCGACTGCCACTAGCGAGACGCTACGAGCTTGACCGGATCGTCAAAGCCCTGAACAATGCCACTGGGCCACTGATTCGATCAAGGAGAAAGGCCCTGGCTGGCAAGCAGATACTAGACCCTGATGCTGATGACGATAAATCCCGATTCGAGTCTCAGACGGCCACGGAGACAGACGTGGTCTCAACCCTGCTGAGGTTCAAGGAACCTTTGACGGATAAGGAGCTTATGGCTCAATCTGCAACAATCCTGGCGGCCGGTCAAGATACTACTTCGGTTGCAACCACTTGGGCGCTTTATCTTCTTGCGCACCATCCACATGTCCAGTCCACCTTGCGAAGTGAGGTCCACAAGCATTTACCGTCACCCGATATGCAAGATGAGACTGTCGATGCACCACTTATCGAATCGCTTCCATATCTCGCCGCAGTATGTAACGAGACGCTCCGGCTCTTTCCCCAAGCTCCTGTCTTGCGAAGACATGTCGTGAAGTCAGGCACGGTCGTGTTGGGTGAGCCCATCCCTGTGGGAACGGTGGTGATGACGTCCATCTGGGGCACACACCGCATGAAGAGCGTCTGGGGCCCGGATGCTGGAGAATTCAAGCCTGAGTGCTTCTTACAATATGACGGAGACGGTAAGATGAATTTCGATCCCCATGCTGGGTTTAAAGGCGAGGAGGCAACCTATCGCTATCTACCCTTTGGTGCAGGTCCCAGAAGATGCATCGGCGAAAGATACGCGCGATGAGAATTCGCAGCGCTGGTATCTGGGTTGATAGGTCGCTTCGAGTGGTCGGTCCTCGACCCGGCTAAGATGATGCAGGAGGATATCAAGATGAACTTTGGCATTGTCTCCAAACCGGAAGCCGGCCTGCGGCTTCGGACACGCAGGGTCGACGGATGGTGAGCAGTTATTCTCCGACGCGAGCTTACAGTGTACCGTATAGGAAAAACCTTCATCCTTGTCCGTCCTCTTCGGTCATTGAGCTTCCTCATTTGACCTAGCCTTATGCATTGCGTATCGACGGGTGATAACGCCTCCACAGCCTCGCAGATCAGCGCGTACACGTTTCACCACCATGCCTGCTCCACCAAATCGAAATCCGTCGCAGTAAGAAGTTTCGTCGCTTCGATGCATGTGGCCGGCGGACTTCCACGACTCTGCAACCTGGCCGTGTCAATCAATTCTTGTCATGGCTTGCTTACGACAAGATGATGAGCGTTGCAAGAAACTATTCCCGGACGAGATAAGGTCCCCAACGACTTTATCGCATCCTCGACAAGGGTCCATGGTATCTATCGACGTCAACCATGTTATCAGAACCGGGGCTGGTATTCATGGTCGTTTGTCCTCGCAGGCGAGCGACCGGCATCACAGTCGGTGGGAATCAGAGCATGTTGCAAATCGCAGTGTTTAACGTCGGGCTTATGACCGAAGGTGAGTCAATCCTTAAAGGATAAGTATGTGAAGATGCCCGAAGATAGCTTGATGGTCTATCTTCCTCTCGCTCACCTTACGCCTTCCGTCCTCCTCGTCCGCGTCAATTGCCCTCGTCATGTCGGATTCTGTCTCAGCCGTGCTCCCGCAGGGGGTTGGCTATGGAGTCGTCGTGGGGATCGGCTTCTTTTTCACAGTTGCAATGATCGGCATCTCTATGCTTCAGGTACTTGCGCCTAGTCCTTCTAAGCCCCATGCCTGGACACTGACTTGGATTCTTGAACAAATACACCAATTTTAGCACGAAGACCAGTGAAGAGTTCAACACCGCGAGCAGAAATGTCAAACCTGGCCTTATCGCAGCTGGGATCGTCTCAGCCTGGACGTGGGCAGCGACGCTGCTTCAAAGCAGTACTGTGGCGTATACTTATGGAGTTGCCGGCCCTTTCTGGGTATGATCTAGGGAAACCCATCCAGGAAGATGGCCGATGCTGACGCTCACTCAAAAGTACGCCGCAGGGGCTACCGTCCAGATCTTGATGTTCTCTATTCTCGCCTGCAAAACCAAGATGAACGCTCCTCGATGCCACACTTACCTCGAAATCATCAATGTCCGCTATGGCCGGGTGGCACATATCATCTTCATCTTCTTTGCCCTCGTCACCAATATCCTAGTCGGCTCTCAGCTGCTGCTGGGCGGGTCCGCTGTTGTGACCAGTTTAACTGGCATGAATGTCTACGCTGCGATCTTTGTGAGTTCTTCCTATCCACGAAGGCCTATGTTGCGCCAACAAGTCTCTGCCTCTGTCTCTCGGTCTTGCCCCTCCTACGCCTGACTTCACTGGTACAGAAACTGATAGCTCTGCAGCTCATTCCCCTTGGTGTCGTCGCATATGTAAGTCATCTATGTCCCTCCACCAAGACTTGTTGTTAACGCCTTAAAGGTCCTGATGGGCGGCTTGCGCGCGACATTTCTCTGCGACTATTCGCATACATTAATTCTGATGGTCATTATTCTCTACTTTATGTTTGAAGTTTATGTTAGCGACGACATCATCGGCTCACCCGCGCGCATGTTCGAGCTTCTGAAGAAGGCGGCTAGCCAGAGACCCATCGACGGCAATCAGGACGGGTCCTACCTGACACTGAAATCTAACAACGCGCTCATTTTCGGCGTCATTCAGCTGTGCTCGGGCAGCGGTACCGTCTTCCTGGACCAAGCATACTGGCAACGAGCCATCGCGTCGCGGCCTACCACGGCCGTCCGGGCGTACATCCTCGGCGGCCTTGCCTGGTTTGCCATCCCCTTCGGATTTGCCACGACTCTAGGTCTCGCTTCGGCCGCACTGGTAGACAATCCCGCCTACCCTACCTACCCTGACGTCCCTTCTTCCAGTCAGATCTCCGCTGGTCTAGCTTCGGCCTTTGCTGCCAGCACTCTGCTGGGCAAGGGTGGCGCGGTTGCTTTACTCATCACCCTGTTCATGGCGGTCACGTCGTGCGCCTCTGCAGAATTGATTGCCGTGTCCTCGATCCTCACATTCGACGTGTACAAGACGTACATCAAGCCCAACGCCACGCCGCAGAACTTGATCTTCATGGCCCACGTCAACGTCGCGGTCTTCGGACTGACCATGGCCATCTTCGCCATCATCTGGAACGTCATCGGCATCGACCTAGGCTGGTTATTCCTGGTCATGGGGCTCCTCATCGGCGGCGCCGTCATGCCGACCGCCTTCGCAATCACTTGGAAAAAGCAAAGTCGAGCAGGGGCCATCGCAGGGTCATTGAGTGGCCTCGTCGCCGGTCTTACCGCTTGGCTCGTCGAAGCAAAGGTCCACTATGGGGAGCTCACTCTCGAGACGACGGGATCCAACTTCGCCACACTAGCGGGCAACCTCGCCGCCATCATGACGGGCCTGATTGTCACAGTGGTTGTGTCTTTGATCAAGCCAGACAACTACGACTGGAGCGGAACGCGGGCCATCAACATCGAGCACGCTTTGCACGTCGAAGGCACAACCCCGTCACCGCAGGTCGACTCGTCAAGCGCCTCCAACGTCACTCAGATGGGCACAGGGGACAAAGATGCTGTCAAATCGACAAGTGAGGCGCCTTCCCCAGCGCCAGTCTCGCCCGTCCTTTCCTCTTCGCCGAACGAGAAGCGCGTGTCCGCGGCCGACCCCATCGCCCTAGATGAAGAACGCCAGCTCTCCATCGACGCCAGGTACGAAGACAACCCCTCGAGTCTTCGCTCTGCCTTTAAGTTAGCCTGCATCGCCTCCTTCGTATTACCTTTCATCATGGACTTCCTCATCCCCATCCCCATGTTCCTGAGTCATTACATCTTCAGCAAGGAGTTCTTCACCGCCTGGGTGGTGATCAGTTTCATCTGGGTATTTGCCAGCAGTCTGATCAGTGTCCTCCTGCCGATCTGGGAGACGAGAGCATTCTTTGGCGTGCTCTTTAGGGCAGTCACAGGGGATATCAGGGGACGAAGGGGCGCTGCTTGAGACTTCTCAGAACTGCTGCCTACATGCAGGATTCGGCGGCAGTTGTGGGATGTTTCCTCAAGCCAAATGTCGAGTCGTCGAGTTTTCGAGGTTCAGACCCTCTACATCAGAGACGAGAGACCATAGAACATAGACCATACACAGCCTTGATCTCGCAAGGTCGTGCCAACGACTTCTCAGCTGAGGGAAAGCTGGCCTTAAGTCAATGCTGCAATGAAAAGTAAAACAACTAACAGTGGGTGGCATTACAAACGCCTGGGCCAGTCAAATATCTGGCTGAGCCAAAAACCAGATTGAAACAGAGACTGTATGCCTACCTAGGTAGATGTAGTGTCCAGTGTCCAGACAAGTGCCCGTGCATATGTGTGATATCTTCATGGCTGGCTGCACGTCGTCGTCATTGCACTCACGGAGCGACTCCCGTCTGAATCTTCTCCTTTTACCTCTGCTTTCGATGTTCGTCCTCCTCCGCTCTTGACAATGCTGTTCAATTCGCCTGAGAGGAAGATAACTGAGCAGATACATGTCCGAAGAAATACGCAATAGAGGTACGGGCGAATGGAGTGTAGGAATTCTCCAGCGCCTCGCTCACTCTACTGTGGGCATGGTCACGCATGGCGCATGAGAGGCACCTGCGTCGTTTAAAGCCCACCTAGTTCTGAACTATTTAGAATGACAACTCGAGCTAGACTGAGTGTCAAAAGTGGAATATACTCTGTGGGAGAAGTCCAAGGTCACGAACGTTGTAAGCACGGGGGCATTTGGATTTCCTTGCAATCATTCCAGGTTGGTATGGGAAGGAGTAGACTCATAGTCACGCATATTGCTATATACCATGGTCCGTAAAGAAAAGGAGTCGCGGATGATACTGTATGTGATGAGAGGGTCAAAGCTGTGATTGTAACGTTGACCGAAGGCTGAAGACCGAGTGAAGAGTGAGGGAGTCGTGGGTGAGCAGTGAGTGAGTGGCTGATACGAGTATACGCAATGGCCTTCAACTTAATTGCTCTAACCGCATCCAGTCTAGGGCTCTTTGACTTCCGTGCGGAACTGAACCTGGAGCCATTTCCCGATTTTCTCGAGCATTGAAGATAACATGCACATGGACGCGAACGCAGGCTCAACGCAGTGCAGCTACAAGTAATTACTAGCCCGTTATCTTCATAACCTTGCCGCAAGAAGCACCAGGTCGGATCTCTGTCTGACTCTGTTCTGATCTCCCACCACAAGTACGAGTACGCTCACATACACACCCACACGATCGACATGCCTCCCCGACTCCGACTGCGTTCGCTAGCACAGCTCGCGGAGCTCCAGCTCGACCGCACGAGTTCAACCCTTCCCTACACCTGCGGACGATGTAGTCGGTCCTACGCCACAGCAGCAGCAGCAGCAACAACAATAGCAACGACACCGGCCCCCACAGACGCGCAGATACAATCCGGATTCCCACCACTGTCACGCTACCCGCCGTCTCAACCCCCTTCGCACCGCAATCCCGCGTACCGCAAGTCGCAGCTCCTCCGCTCCTACGTCTCCCTCTTGCAGACCACCCCCCTGATCATCTTCTTCCAGCACAGCAATCTCAAAGCCACGGAGTGGGTGTCCATCCGCCGCGAACTCGCGTCCGCGCTGCGCAAACTCGACGCCCAGCTCGCCGCTCAGGGAAAACCCCCGGAAGACCTGATAGGCGAGTACGTCAAACTCCAAGTCATCAAGACGAATATGTTTGAACCGGCCCTACGTATAGCCGAGTACTTCAAGCCGGGGTTGCCGGGCGCACAGGGACAAACACATCAAGAGGCCGGTGCTGGTGCAGGTGCAGGTGCAGGCGTAGTCTCGCCCGTCAGCGTGCCGAGCGAGAAGGAAGATCCAAGCCTGACGCACGCTCTGTCCGTCGCGGCATACCACGCCTCACAGGCCCATCGGAACGAACACGTCCTCACGCCGCTCCTCACGGGGAGCGTTGCGATCTTGACCTTCCCGGCCGTGTCGCCCCTGTACGTCAAGACGGCGTTCTCGATCCTGGCGCCCCAGCCGGGCGGTGTGTTCGCGGCGCCGACCCGTCGCGCGAACCCCCTGTATCATGAGCCCGCCGTGCAGGATGGCGTGAAGAAGTTGATGCTCCTGGGCGCAAGGATCGACGGGCAGGTATTCGATATGGAGGGGGCCAGGTGGGTAGGCGGTATTGACGGGGGAATTGACGGATTGAGAGCCCAGCTGGTCGGCATGCTCCAGGGCTTTGGGGCCGGGGTGGTGCAAGTGCTGGAGAGCGGGTCGCGGGCTGTGTGGTGGACGATGGAGGGCCGCCGGAAGATGTTGGAGGACGAGGAGGCAGGTCCCAAAGAGTAGCGTCGAATTTGAGGCGCTAAGTGAGTGGGAGGGGAGGGAAGAAGTGAGTCCGTCAGGCCTGAAATGGTTTAAGAGCGGCGCTGCCTACATGGTTCGGTTCGTTTGGGTTGGGTGTCTTGGTGAACATGGCAGCCCCGAAAGGCATGTATCTCGGGACAATCCAAAGAAAGTATCTATCCCCGAGCGCGAGAAGTGAGAAGCAAGATGCCTGGCACGGTATGTCGAGTCGAGGCGAGTTAACACCACCGAATCGTGCTCTCATGGGAACGGACAACCGAGAGATCAGGCACAACGTGGCGATCGAGACTGCCGACGAAGTACTCCGTATCTCCTACTGAAAGCGAGAGGGAATCATTCAAGGCTCGTGGAGCAGCAGCAGCGGCGGCGGCAGTGAAGCGTCTCAGAGACGAAGAAAGCCGTGGGAAACCAGGTCATCCTACCGATTTTAGCAGCTGTTACGAGTGAGTGCGATCAAGGCACATGTACTATACTAGACTTGCGCGGAATAGATCTACGGGGCTTGGATCCTATGTGAAGGTGTAGTGTACAATTTAGTGTCACAACAAGAGCCGTGCTTTTTCATCCACTGTTTGATGGTATCTTGAGTCTTATACACAGGAAATGGAACAGGTTGCGACGCTCTCGGGACGGCTAGGGCATTTGATGCGATTGACATGGGATCTCGAGCCCAACATCGTGATCCGTCACATGTCATCCGCCACTTGGCGCCATACACAGGAGTCATGCAAAACTCCAAAGTAGTTGAGATCTGTACCCTGTGCGCCGTCGCCGTACATGAACACCTCCGGATTTTACCACGGCCTAGAAAGTCCTCATACCAAAGAGATCCGAGTTTACCCTGCTCAGACCAACAGTTGCCGAGTATAGTACATCAACAGTCATACATTTCCGCGGAGAGAAGCGCAAAGGGTGTGTGATGGGCGGGGCGTGGGCATTGGCTTTCCTTCAGCCGTAGTCGCCAGGTTCTTTCGTTTAGGCCGCGTGGTGTGACCCGGATGTTGGCGGTGTGATTCGGCCAGTTTTACTTTGTCTGCCTTTTAACTGATGGAGGATCATCGCCGTAGACGGTTTTGTATTCTTCAAGGTAGCGGGTCTTGTCCGCAGCAGCCTGATCCTCGTACGGCTGTTCAATCAGTTAGTTTTGGCTTCATCTTCAGCCAAACGCGACACAGCATGGGACAAACGTACCTTCTTCTCCGCGGCGGAGAGGCTCTTCCACTCTTGACCGGCCAGTTTGCCGCGCTCGGCAACGGACATGCCATTCAAGTCACCCGAGTCATTCCTCTCTTTGAAGAAGAATGAGTAGGCGTTCCGGGGCTGGTGGACAGTGCGGTCATCATGGATGGGCTTGATGTGCTTCTTCTTTCCTGCAGCCTTTGCTTTCCTGTTCAACAGGCGCCGGGCATTGTTTGCATTTCTAATTTCCAGTGCAGAGTGGGACTGTACCCATCGCTTGTAGGCCTCCTCGTTCTTGGATTTGTTCTGGTTCGCTTCATGGTTGTACCGCTAGATAGCAGACTGTCAGCCCTTGGAACGATGGAGAGTTGCAGGCGAGGCCTTACCTCTCGCTCTTCCAGTGCTAAATTCTTGTACTTGTTCGATGCTGCTGCGGCACTGTTTGTCACATTGCCTTTGCTACCCTTAGTTTCCTGCACCAGGATGATCTGGTAGGGATTTGAAGGGAGTTGCTTCGGCTCTTCCAACAGCGCAGCTGCTTTCAGGTCTGCGTGGTCTGTGCGAGCTTTCTTGAGTAGAGCTGATTTGCTGGGCTTCTTCTTTGCTGCCTTAGGCTTGGTCTTTTGGGCTGCTTTCTTCTTGGATTTCTTTGCAGCCGGCTTCTCTCCTGCATTAGCTCCCTTGGTCGATTTGGGCGTGCGCTTTGTGGGAGTGCGACCGGTATGCTGTTTCGGTCGGCCTGCGGGTTTGGCTGAAGCTGTCGCGTACGTTCTGGCTAGCTTCAACGATGCTCGGAGGTTCGAGAGCTTATATGCATGGCTTGATTGATCGTTGCCAGTGGCATAATTGCCGTCGACGCGTAGGAGCGGGTTGGATGAAACAGGTCGTGTGAGCAATCGCGCAGACCTGGCCAGCAGCTGTTTGGCCAGCGACCGCGAAAAGGGCATAGCGACCGTCATGGCGCCCTCGAAGATGAGTGGAGAGTCGAAGGAAGGACCTCCCAATGCAAGGAGGCGTGCACTGAGAGGGTGAATGATATCAATGCTACGAGTCCTTGATTCATGTCCAACTTGTGGGTGGCTGGGGTGTCACTTCCCCGTTCGAGACGCGTGCCTGCCCTATTGGAGCTCGCTGTGGCTGAAGTGGCTATCGTGGCTGGCTTACGTAAAATGCCAAGAAGTGCGGGACACTGAGCCATTGACTGACTTCCAGTTTTGCACAGCAGCCTTGTCCTTCTCAGACTTTGTCATCTACTCATACCAGCGGCATTGTACAGGACATTTTCGCCTCACCTTAAACCTCGCTCAACCGATCGAGTCACCTATCGCGCTCGCCGGATCCTACTTGCGGTACAAGCAGTAAAGCTCACTTATCTGCAGCCACAGAATGGCTAGGCACGGGGACACTCGCTCACCATCACCTGCAGGCAGTTCCTATTCCTCAAGAACCAGGGATCGATTTGAGAAAAGCCGGCGAGAAGATGACAGAGATCGAGACCGAGATCGCGACCGTACTCAACGGAGGAGACACTCCAGGTCGCGGAGTCCCGAGGTATGTTATCCTTCTTCAGCTACCTTCTTAACCACACAGGCTTACCGATTGCCCGAACAGCGACGGCACCGTGATCGCGACAGAGAAAGAGACCGCGATCGAGATCGCGATTCCTACCGCCGCCGAGATCGATCCGTAGACCGTCGGCCTCCCAGTCGTAAGGATGATGACTATTATGCCTCTTCTCGAAGAGATAGGGATAGAGACAGATCGAGGGACCGTCGACGCTCGCGAGACAGGGACCATCGCCGCCGAAGTCGAGATCGGGACGGTCGTTCAAGACGGGACGATTCTCGTCCCAGAGACGGACGGCTAAGAAATGAATCCACCGAGTCCAGAAAACGCAAACGGGACGATGATCGCGATGGCACGTCAAGGAGAGATTCCGGTAACGGGTCCAGGGAGGTGAGTTTCCGCCACGCCAATGTGATCTTGCAGAACTTATCAACGTGTGGCAGGTATCCAAACCATCCACTCCTACCGCGCAGACGGCGGAAGAACAGAAAGCGGCCCGTCTAGCCAAGCTAGAAGCGTGGAAGAAAAAACAAGCCGAAGAACAAGCCAAGAAGCAGAGGGAACTTGAGGCTGCCGGTGGCGCAAGAAGTATATTGCAAGAGATTGACAGAAAAGCAGGCATCTTGCCAATAGCCACCTCTCCACAATCCCCTGTCTCTGCTGCTGCAGCTCCCGAATCCACGCCGCCGGCTCCCGCACCTTACGCCGGCAAGTTTGACCCCAAGGCTATCGTGAAGAAGGCTCAACATGCCACGACAACCAATAAAGTGCTTGGAGGCGATATTGCTGCACCTGCCTTGACTAATGGAGCTCTCAAGGCCTCGCAGTCTTCTCCCAAATCACCCACAAACGGCGTGCCTACTACGAAGGCGCTCAAAGCCAAAGGCAACCTCGGCAAGTTCGGGCTCGGCAGCAAGGCGGTTGTGGACAGCGACGCACCCAAGAAGGGCCTCGACTTTGCAGATGACGAAGACACCAAGAAGAAACTCGAAAGGCTCCCAAATCTGGCGCTGGAAGAAGGTGGCGCTGCCGATAATGGCGAGATGGACGAAGTCGACGATGAGGGGGACAATGACGTCGACATGCAAGGCGAAGACGGGGACGAAGATGTTGAGGCAATGGCTGCAGCACGCGCCGCGGCAGAGCAACGGAGCAAGGCAGAAAGGGGTGAAGATACCGCCATGTCCGATGCACCTACAGCGGTCGCAGTCAATGGCGACGCGGAAGAGGAAGAGGTGGATCCTTTGGAGGCTTTCATGCAAGGTCTACAACCGGTCGAAGCCAAGAAATCCTTCAACCAGAAATCAAAGTCCAAACTGCGACAGCAGGAGCCCGAGGCATTGTTCGGAGACGATGAAGTGGACATGACTGCGGTTGATGACGAGAACCCAGACAATATTCTTTCTCTTGCTAGTGCCAATGCAAAGAAGAAGAAAAAGGATATACCCATGGTCAATCACGAAAAGGTCCAGTATCAACCATTCAGACGCAACTTCTACTCCGAGCCTGTGGAGATGGCAGACTGGACAGAGGAAGATGTGGCGACCTTACGAATGGAGCTGGACAATATCAAGGTCCGAGGTGTCGACGTCCCGAAACCCGTCCAAAAATGGGCACAGTGCGGCCTCGGTGTCCAGGTACTTGATGTCATCCAGAAACTTGGCTACGAAGCTCCGACCAGCATTCAAGCTCAAGCAATTCCCGCGATCATGTCTGGTCGCGATGTCATTGGCGTCGCAAAGACTGGCTCTGGCAAGACCATTGCCTTCCTCCTACCCATGTTCCGACACATCAAGGATCAGCGTCCGCTGGAAGCCCTCGACGGACCGATCGGATTGATTCTGAGCCCAACCCGTGAGCTTGCTACGCAAATCCACAAAGAGTGCAAACCGTTCATCAAGGCCCTCGGTCTGAGAGCTGTGTGTGCGTACGGTGGTGCGCCGATCAAAGATCAGATTGCTGATTTAAAGCGTGGAGCAGAGGTCGTCGTCTGTACTCCCGGCCGAATGATTGACCTGCTTGCGGCCAACAGTGGCCGGGTGACAAACCTGAAGCGTGTCACATATGTGGTCCTGGATGAAGCTGACCGCATGTTTGACATGGGATTTGAGCCTCAAGTGATGAAAATCCTCTCCAACATCCGTCCAGACCGCCAGACTGTCCTGTTCTCGGCAACCTTCCCTCGCCAAATGGAAGCGCTGGCAAGAAAGACATTGACTAAACCCGTGGAAATCGTGGTTGGTGGCCGCAGTGTTGTTGCGCCAGAAATCACTCAGATTGTCGAGGTTCGTGAGGAAAACACCAAGTTTGTTCGGCTGCTTGAACTTCTCGGCAAGCTCTATGAAGATGACAAGAACGAGGATGATCGAGTTCTTGTCTTTGTCGATCGGCAAGAGTCCGCCGATGGTCTTCTTCGAGACCTCATGAAAAAAGGATATCCTTGTATGTCCATCCATGGAGGAAAAGACCAGATCGACAGAGATTCCACAATTGACGATTTCAAGGCCGGCGTTGTGCCGATCCTCATCGCCACCTCAGTCGCTGCTCGTGGTCTCGACGTAAAGCAGCTCAAACTTGTGGTCAATTATGATGCACCGAACCACCTGGAAGACTATGTGCACCGTGCTGGACGGACTGGCAGAGCTGGTAATACAGGAACTGCGGTCACTTTCCTCACCGAGGAACAAGACAGATATGCGGTCGACATTGCTAAGGCTCTTAGGCAAAGTGGGCAGCCTGTGCCTGAGGCTGTGCAGAAACTCGTCGATGGCTTCATGGAGAAGGTCAAAGCTGGCAAGGAGAAAGCCGGTGCATCCGGTTTTGGTGGCAAGGGTCTCGAGCGACTTGATCAGGAACGTGATGCTGCCAAAGCCCGTGAACGCAAAACCTTCAAGACAGGCGATGAAGGTGAGGAGCAAGAGGAGAAGGAGGAGGCCAAGGACATCAAGGTTGGCGACGACATCTTCGCCAAAGCCGCCTCAGGCGTCAAAGCTCATGATGCACGTCCCAGCACACCTGGTGTACCTAAAGGCATCGATCTTGACGGTAAAATCGTCGTCCACAAGACCGAGCGACCGGAGCCCGCTGCCGGTGCCAAAGCGAGCACGGATCCCCAGAACCGGCTGGACAAGGTCGCCGCAGCGGTCAACGCGATCAACCAGAAGCTGTCCAAGGCGGGAGTCATGCGGTCTGGCGTGCCTATCGACAACAAGGGTCCTGACGCCGGCGCATTTCATGCTACTCTGGAGATCAACGACTTTCCTCGTAAGTTGTCCCCTTACTGTGCGATCCCTGTGTGCGGGACATTGCTAACGCTTTCCTTGCAGAAAAAGCACGTTGGGCCGTTACCAATCGGACGAACGTGGCCAAAATCCTCGAGTCCACAGGTACATCAATCACGACGAAGGGCTCCTTCTATCCTGCGGGCAAGGAGCCTGGTCCGAACGAAAATCCGAAGTTGTACATCCTTGTTGAAGGTGATACGGAGGTTGTTGTCCATGATGCGATGAGAGAGCTGATGCGCCTGTTGAAGGAAGGCACGATGAGTGCGTCCGAGACGGTCGAAAGGCCAAGCGGGAGATACTCGGTCCTGTGAAGAAGGATCGACAGTTGATAGAGTGCTTGTGCGTATGCTCACGCATAGAGGGGTAGACTCTGTACCCGCTGCGCTGCCAATGTAATATCCCGTTGGACCCACCAAGATCCGGTCTCACTGTCCTCTTCCTGGTTGCTTCCGCCTTCTTTCCTGTCCCCCGTGCTTTTGATTATTAGAGTGTGATCGTTGTGTTGCACGTCTGACATGGTAAGGAGGGCGAGCCAGGCTCCGTCCTCTGTGTTGCATGGTCCGTCAGACACGACCCTCACCCTCATCACCCGTACAGCCTCCCTCATGCACGACGGTATGCTCCGGCACCACCCCCCCAGAGATCGGAATCTGTAACGCCACCGTCTCCCCATCCCCGGGATAATACGTCAAATGCCCCGGCGACCGCATATCCGTGTCCCCCGCAATAAGAACCTGCTGCGGCGACCCCGGGGCTATGGTGATCACATCCCACTGACGCTCGTAGGTAGTCGGGGCGCCCACCATCGGTGCCGGGCCCTGGGCGTGGAATTGCATGTCCACACTCGGCATCGGCCTGTTCGTCCGAGGCGCAAACACTTGAGCCAAGCCCGATAAGAGGACGAAGAACATCAGGTGAGGCGGCCTGTGCCAGCCCTCGGCGCTGCGCGGCGGGAGGACCACATATGTCGCGTTGTCGACGTTGCCTAGGGACAACGCTCTGCCGACGGTCGGGTAGGTGGTGAATGTGTTGGCGAGGGACCAGCATTCGAGGCGTGCGTTGTACGGCGGGGAAGGGTGGTTCGTAAGGGCTGTAATGTAGAGTGGCGTGGCGTTCGAGTACGTGCGGGAGAAAGACGGCTGGACAGGCTCGCTCAAAGGTGTTACAGTGGACAGTGGCGCGCACGGCGGAGGCATTGTCCGGGTTGAGCGTGGAGGAAGGTGATGTCTGATACTGATGGACTGAGTCTGCTGAGTACAGGTGCCTCAGCGTCTTTCCTCGCTGGCGCTGTCAAGTCGACATTGCAGTGTTTAATCTTACAGTAGCTTCACTAAACACAGTCGTGTGCCTGGGCTTTCTCCGCCATGATGCTACTGTTCGGATGTCTTGGCGATATGCAGGTAACTGATCGACTCTCCTCGGCGCGGCGCTTCTGTAACCACTTTCTATTGCATTCACCTAGCACTTACCTGGTATTCACCTTGTACTCACCTAGCACTTACCTAGCAGTTATCTAGCACTTGCCTAGTACTCGCCTAGCACTTACACAGTACCTACACAGTACTTGCACTTACCATTTAGCCTGAACTGCTTCACCGCGTCCAGCCCCGACAAGGTTCACGATTCCAGTATTGTGTTAAACGGTTCGATTCTGACGCTTGCCCTTCTGTGAAAGAAGAACAAATCCCCTCTTTCGGGACTCTAAAATCCCGAGCTTCCCACTCCAGAACACGCTCAGAGAGATCTATCATGCCTTTTGCGAGTCCAGTCCTTGCGAGTGCCGGCATGACTTCACACCATCCACGCCAAGACGGCGGCACCTTCATCCCAAATCAGCGTGAACGGCGAGCCATCCTGAGCATTTACCCTTCCTATCGCCCGTCCTCCTTGACTAACCTGCTCTTTCCACTATCTCATGCTGTTTGACAACTCGACTGCTACTAAAGTCGCCCGACATACTTGAAGCATCCCGGGTCCAGATCGCCACCGAAGTGTACCTTGATCGCCAACAATAACGATGATACTTCGGCCTTTATCGTTAATACCAGCTACAATGCCATCACAGAACGCGTCATACCACCTCTCCAAAAGGAAACACCACCTATGACCTGCCGTGGACTATATGCAAACCGGATGGTCACATCACATCATCCCGCCATGAAAGCGAGATGGCCAGGTCTCTCAATTGTTATCAAATCGAAAGAAGGCATATCAAAGCGTGCAGTATCAGTCAACGATCCCAATAGCTTGGCCTCGACGGTATAAGGCTCTAGTAGAGTCACCGAGCCACTCATACAAGAAAACGAAACGGCGCCCAAATCTCTCGACCATGAGAGCGGCATTTGCAAGTCTTTCTTTCGAGCTTGGCTTGTGGCCGGCTTCAGCATAGTTCAGGTTGGGGACCTATCCAGATGTCAATCAGAGCGGCCACTTACATGCATTGGAGAGCAATAACTTGGCGACACGGTTGCCAGACTACGCGGAAACCACATGCCCGTCAGCGTTTGTATCCGCCAATCGAGCATGCAGAGGGTTCATGCACGAAGCTGAATGTGGAGGAAGTCTATTCGCCCTCGCCCTTCCAATGTAGCGAAGGGATGAGTTGTCACCGTTCATGAGACATGGCCATGGGTTGCCTCCAGCCACATTGCAACCAAGCATTCTTGCTGCCCAATATCCAGCGTTGGTTGTTTGTGGGTAGAGAACCATGGCAGACCCCAGGCGGCATGGCCCAGTCTTCAGCTAGCATCACCCACATTCGGAAGAGCAGCACCCAAAGTTGACATGACCCAGTTCCGCAACGTCCTGAGCCTTCTCTCGATGCCTCTACTGTTCCTCAGTCATTCAACCAACGAGTCGAGATCATGGAGCACTTCCATATTCCACCAAAGGCTGCCCATATTCGATTCCGGTACGTGGCCAACAAGCCATATGATCGAGGCCCTTTCCACACATATCCGGACCGAACGGGATGGAAGAAGGAGGAACTCCTATCAAAGGCTTTCAGCGTCTCGACAAGAACGACGTCGAAGCATTCTTCCAGACTTGGCTATACTTCGGCACCTTGGTTTCTGTTTTCAATATTGGGGGAGTTGCAATCAAAGAGAATGACTTTCTAGAAGCGCACGGGGTTGAAACTTACTTGACAACCAACCGCCTCAATGCAAATATCGCCACCTGGCAAAGTCAATGGGCCGGCCGGAGCGCCCCAACCCAGCGGAAGAGTGCGTGAGCTAGAACACAGTCCGTTCTCGACGAAGTCAAACGATATGTCGATGCGTTCGGAGCGATCCCTTGTCCGACATCCGAGTATGGGTCATCTCATCACAACAGGCCCAAAAGCCCACCTCCAGTCTCAGGAGAGACGTTGACCGCCATTGTTGCACTCATCTACACTCTGAGCGAAGCGGCCGTGAAGATTTATAGCATGGGTGGAATCGCTTCGACAAATACGTCAATTACACGACAGACATTCTGACAGATCGCCTGCAAGCAAACGGCTGGTGTCCGCTGGACATCCGGAGAATGCTTACACAGCTAGGGATGGATGGCCACTACTATTTTGCGCTGCTCCAAAGCCCACACTCGAAGAGCCACCACCGAAATTGTTCGGAAACCCACTGTGTGGCCGCTAACACTGTGGACGAAGCCGCTTATCGTCCCAGGCATGTCTCAAATTGCAACCGGTGTGAGGGCACCAGTGCTGCAAAGAGGCAGGCAGGCAGACACGTCTAACCCATCCCCCATATACACTCCTACTGGATGTCATTCCGGATACGGGTTCCTTACACCCAGCACAGTGGTTGCCTGGTCCAGTCGCTATGGTGCCTGCCTTTGTCGATCCGTTGCCATCACTCTGGCATGCACGTCAAAATGATGCATTGTCCATATCGCACCCCAGCGAAACACGTCGATGACATCGTCTCCACCTCCGTTCTGGCTGTTCATTGCCTAGACTCCCTTGCTGATCAACACCACTGGAAAATGAGTCCACAGGTTGCGGGCAGCTCAGGGCGCAGCTCAGGGCGCAGAGGGGGAGTGAACGTGTGGCGGGGCAGTCCCGTCCCTGCCCCTGTTCCTTCCTTGTTCTGTCCTCGCCCTCACATGGCAGGACCAGCAGGGCTGCGGGTTAGTTCATGGCTGAGAGCCGAGCTCTCGAGAGATAGACTCAACAAGAGATTGATGACATACAGTGATGCCCTACCACAGAACTCGGGGCTGGTCAGGAGGATAATTCGGTCGAGTCCTAGTAGTATCAGGCTCATATCTCGTTCGGGCTGATCAAGTACAGTCCGCTCACTTCATTGCTATCAAGGGCAGTCCAAACCACTCGGAGCGTGATAGGTCTCTCGCATACCACGTCTCGTTCTAGAAGCACCAGCACGATCAACCAGATAGATAGTCTGCGAATACGGCGGTCCTTATGGTAGAAGGCGGGCAGGCAAGCAAGCAAGCAAGCAAGCAAGCAAGCGCAAGTCCTCGCGAACTTCGAACCCCGAGCGGCCACGTGGAAGCCGCGTACAGTACGGAGTACATTCGAACGTGTGTGCATGCATGCCAATGCTATACGATCGTCGGAAAATCCCCTTCGTACAGTTCACTAAGCAGCGTTCGGTGAATGAAACCGACCAGCTCAAATAGTCGCACAAACAGTGTTCGCCGTTCGCGCGCGCGCACAACCTGGGACGACTCACTCTGTTCAGCAGAGGAACTCGACTTTGATCTGCATACTGTATAAGCATGTAGGCCTGCGCGTGCAGCAGGCATGCACGCACGAACGTACGAACGCGTGAAGGGGGGTGATATCCGCAGCCGTGTGACTGTACATACATACTGCGTACATACCGTGCATCACCATATGGTATGTGATTATGTAGCTGAGACCACTTTTCCCGAATGCGTCTTCTTTGCTCTGCCCTTCTCGTCCGAGACTCGGGGGGCTGGACCTTGCGTAGTGTAGTACTATCCTCGGGCAATGACTTGCTGCTCACTCACCACATCGAGTCAAGTTACGCCTGCGCGGAAAAGTTAGGCACGGCCTGGCGACGACGGACGAACATCGACGGAGAAACCCCTCGGGACGGGGAAGGAAAGGAAGACACGGAAACAAGGCTCTCCGTCGTGCTCGTTTGCCTGCATGCCCTTGTGCGTGCCTGCCTGGCTGGAGTTACCTACCGGGAATGGGCGTCACAGTTGCGTTTGTGGGGGGGGGAAGAGAACCTGAGTACAATGGCGATGGCGATGGCGAGACTCAACGCGGCGTGTATAACTGCCTGGATGGATGATGTATCGGGACTTCGGGACTCGGGGACGTCGGAGCCGCGAGTACGCGAGTACAGCATGGATGTACATAGTATACATGGTCTGCTGTCTGCCTGCCCGTGGTCTGCGTGGCCTGCGTGGTCTGCTTGGCCTACACAGTCTGCGCCACTTGCCCGGCCTGGGCGGTGTTATTGTTGTCGGATAGTTCTGCAGGTACGGCACCCGTGAGGCTGTGCTATGTTGTGTTGTGCTGTGCTTGGCGCGCATCCTGGGCCTGTTTCTGATCCTAATCCTTTGATGGTCTTGATCTTGATCCTTCCCAAGGTTCTGGTCGCAGTCCTGCCTAGTCAAGGTCTTGATCCTGATCCTTCTCAGGGTTCTGGCCATGGCCCTGGTCCTGGTATCCTAGTATCCTGGTATCCCAGTATCCCAGTATCCCAGTATCCCAGGAGATATTCGCACCCTGGCATCGTGAAAGGTGCTACACGTACATCCCTTCCTGTGCATGTCTCAGGGGTCGGATAGCGTGCTCGACATGCATAATACATGCATGCGAGGCAACAGAGCAAACCGAACAGGGAACACCGTTCAACCATCGTATGTCTCATGTCTGTGATGTAGTATGTCCTCGATACAGGGGGTAAAGGGTCAGGTGATGGATTACTCAATCAACCCAGAGGCGTAATGCAGCTGGATAGGGAAGTGCGCGGCATGTGCACGACGCCTAGCCAGCTACCCTGCCTGCCCGCCAGCATGACTGGTATCCATGTGCAGGGCCAAGCCAAGCTGCGACTGAGCGAGGTATAGTACTGTAAGTTCATCATAAGTGAGTGAATCTGTTCTCGGAATTCCCGTGAGGCTTGTGTCCGAGAGGATCACGTCCGCTCGTGGTATTTGGAACGGCATCTGTATGGCACGCCACCCTGTTTGACCGATCGACACTCCCTGGCATCGCACCACCATGACACGAGGCCATATGATTGAGCATGACTAAAGCGGAAGTGCGTAGGTCGTGTCAGATCGCCGGCGCAGCACCAACGCCGCAGCTGCAGCCACAGCCGCAGCCACGCCGTCAACCCCAACGCCTCTTACGAGTTGAGATCCTGGGTACATTAACCGTGCGGCACTCTGTGCACGATGCTACGCAGGATGTCTTTTCAAGTTACAGTAAGCGGTGCCGGAGCCGTTACCGAAAGTCAGTCAGGACTTGGATTTGGAAACGAGTTGGTCGTTCTTACGCAGACGTACTCCGTACTCGTACCGGGATGTTGTTACCGTGTTCTTCGTATCCCGTGGACCGCTACGTGATGTGACGGCGTCGTCGATCGAATGATTACAAATCGGTACATTGGCTGCATGACTCGTAGCGTCACCCTAGTGAGTAGCGTATGTATGGGAAGAGAAGCCAGTGCCATCGTCGGGAGCGATGTGCGAGAAAGGAAAGTCCTGTATACTGTGCCGGGATCTAGTTCTCCCATGCCTACCTTCTGTAAGTATTCCTACTCGAATGCCGATGCCTGATTCTTCTTCCCTTCCCGAGCCGCCAGCGCGGCCAAGCCCAACCTACTGTAACTAACGCCGGAGCACTTGACCTCCGCACAGTCACAATGCATATAATGTACGAGTACGAGGACACACCCAAGATACAGTACTCCGGACTGTACTCGTACAGTAGGTTTGGTGGCTGCCGAGCCGTGTGCCTCGTATGCAGAAGCCACGCCTCATGACGGGCGGAGAGCGGCGGAAGGATCACTAAACGTCGGAAAACAACTCCAGCTGTGAGTATGGAAGTGTGGGAGGGCAGGACGTCGTGAGTTGGCTGGTTTACGCACCGAGACGAACTCGTATGTGCTCAGTATATACTTGCAATCGGTACTGCGGCTGCGATCAAGCGATCATCGATCAATCAATCAATCAATCAATCGCTCGAGTATGAGTCGAGTAGCTTTTTGACGTTCTGTGCCAGCCCGGAAAGAAAAATGAAAGGTGTTACTCTCCCACTTCAATTCACCTCACCTCGCTTTCAGTTTCACCTCACTTCCCTTCGCTTTCACTTCACTTTCACTATACCTTTACTTTCGCTTCGGGCAAATCCCGTCCACTTCGCTGTCCTCCGTTGTGTGCAGCCGCAGTCGAGCTCGAGCTGGACAGAGCACAATGTAACCGAGGAAAATTTCTCTCGGGATTTCTCCACCTCGCGTGTGCCAGCCTGCGAGCTGTGTACTGTGCACGTTCTGTATGTAGGTAGGCATTCAACAAAAAGTGTACGGAGTACGGAGTACCGCGTACGCGATACTCGTTCTCTGAACAGCATTGGCTCTAGAGTTCCGTTTGACAAATTCAAGCGGGAGTTAGCTAGCGATTTACCTAGGAACATAATTAGGTATGCACGGTGAATCCGCACAGAATACTCCATACTCTGTACTCCGTACAGTCGCAGTAATGTAGTATCTACCCTATACGGTTACGGTGTTCGGAGTACTCCGTACACTGAGCAAATTTCGTGCGCTTTTACTGTAAGTTCGATATAGGCTTTGACCAGGCCCCGCGACGTCACAGCCGGGCCAGAGCTGGAAAGACGCAGCCGATTGTCCTCTGCGGGAGGTAACAGGTAAGTCATTAAGGTCTAAACTACCCGGGATATGCTCTGCTCGTGCCTCAGGTAACTACTACAGGCCACGGCGAGTAATTCGTACCGAATGATCTGCTATGCCACCTAGTGTAGCTAACTTTAGACGATGTGTGTACCAAGGCTTGAACATGCCCCTTCAGGAAACACTTGGCACGAGCCCTGTTGCCGCTCAGGTGTCGTGCGTTCGGCTTTTCAGCTGCTCGTCCACCGTGGCTCGTAGAGTCGAACCAACGCTGAACGGAACACACAGCACCGCACAATGATTACTGACAGGTGTGATTTGAGATCGATCGAGTACCACCAGTAAACTCGGAGTCCAAATCGATCAATCTGGCTTGGTTGGGTTGCTCCGACACAGTGGTTGCCTGTCCTTGGCGATACCAGTCTACTCCGTACGCCGTCGACCGATCAAGTCGCTGCATGTTGGAATAAATCAACGGACTCGCAAGAGCAATTGGCTCCTCCCACGTAACCCCAGCTCAGTGAACAACAGCAGCCGAAATGCTCGAGACTAACATTAGGCAGCTGCACTCGGGGCCCTCGGTACGAGCTGAACCACGCATCCGGTCGGCTCGGAGCCAATAGATGGCTTCTCCCGTTGAGCTCATGACCCTTTGGAACTTTCGAACTTTAGACCAGTGCCGGCAAGTGTGGTCCTCGTCTGTGTCGGAAGCCAGATGGACTGCACGATTTGGGGGGACAAGAGCAGACCATGAGGGCCAATGTTCGAAACGCCAGGTGGCTAGGTACGAGTACTGTAATGCATTATTTCAGAGCCCAAATGCGCGGCCGCAGCTGCGGCTGGCCATGGCTCGCAAGATGCACCGACATCACACCAGGCACGGATGCAGCAGTTGTTCATCCGGGAAACGTGAAACATGAAACGCGAAGCAGGAAGCAGGAAGCAGGAAGCAGGAAGTAGGCACGCAGGGGCACTCCATCATTTCAGGGATTGTCTGTTCTGAGATGCCACCCCGGCCTCTCCGCGCAGACCTGGCATCTGGCATCTGGCGCCTGTGGAGGGCACCTCACGTCACGTCACGTCTCGGGGCGCCATGCTGCCTGAAAGATGCCGGTCTTTCCCGGATGCCGCCGTGTCGTTTCCAGCGTGGCGTGTCGCTGCTTTTATTGTCGGAGAGGCCAATCGCGTGAAGCGTGCCAAGAAAGGATCTCCCCTTCGGTCTCGGGGTTACAAAACTCCCTTTCGTGGCATGAAAGGTTGCCCAGGCCCAACAATCGGCCGCCTTGGATCTGCAAGACGAGTTACGGGCCGCCGCGAGTTTGCTGAGCAATCACCCGCGAGTGGTTGCAGAGAACACATACTCGGAACAAATGCAAATTCGCAACTCACAATTCGGCCGATATTGGACCACTTGGAAGGGCCAGCAGGGTGATTTGTGTTTCCAAATACTTTCATGATTATGACGTACGTTCGCAAGGACAAGGCCGAAAACCTGCCCGTCGTTGGTTGATTGGGTGGCCGAGGCAACCCAGTGGAACGCCTCGGACTGGCGTTTTTCTCCCTTTGGGAATGCATTGCGATGGTTCTTGCGACGGACTCTTGGGTAGACTTCCGCGTGCCTCCGGCGAGGATCAACGCGGGCCGGCGTGCGAGAGCGAGAGCGGGAGCGAGAGCGAGGGCGAGGCCGAGGGCGAGATCGAGATTTGTCGTGATTTGTCGAGATTTGTCCAAGGGAGACATCGGGCAACGTAGCACCAGTAGCGTATGTCTAGGCATTCAGGGTAAAATTGCACGGGAAAAATTGTTTCGAGACAGTTGAAAGAAAAGTGGTAAGAGCACGCCTGTCGACGGTTGCGCAAAGTAATACTACAGTCATGGCAAGCCAACGCTTGCTGAGTCAAATCTCCTCTGGCTGCTAAGGTAGCGCTGGCCCCCGCGCCTATATGTTTTGCCCGAGAGTCGTCCAGACGTCCATTCTCAGTGCACACGTCAGATGCTTGAGCGTATCGCCAAGAGAGATGTGCTTCGCAGCGCGGTGCCGGCCAAAGACGCATTCCATTGGTGGTTTTCCCGAGAAGAAGGATTGAGTGTTCGACGCTCCACACCACCCCGCCTAACCCAGTAGTCGTTGGCTAGTCCTGCAAGGGATGGCGACACCCGGTGCATTCGAGGGACGCCATTAAACGCCCGTGGACACCAGTGGTGCAGTCAACCAGTGGGGACCGAGGCATGGGCCCTTCGGCCGCCGTTTTTGATTGCAACAGCACAGGAATCATTGTGTCCCGGTACAGCGGTGCTCCTACTGTGCTGCTGATTTGCTCGCTCCTTCAGACCCCCTGGACGATAGTCGTTGAGGATCACAGATGACGGATCTGGCTCCATGGTCGATCGGTCGACGTGGACACAGATCACTCGTCCGAGTATACACGGGACTACGAGGTCTGTACTTACGAGTAGTCGCGCTGGATAGAGGTGTGCCGAAGTCATCAACGATCGTCCGTTAGCCGCTCGCAGTCTGCCATTTCCCCTAGGCTCCTCGCACCTAGGGCGCATTCCCAAAGGGGAGATTCGCCCTACGGCGAGGCCTGGACCAAAGGAGATCCACACGAGAGCGAGGTATGGAGTATTCGTATGCGGATCGCGCTGCAATTCAAACGAGTACTGGGTTCCGGGTACTAGTGACAGTACGAGGTCGTCTCCAACTTCAGCAAAACAGGAAGTGGGCTAATCGTTGGTCAATGGTTACTGGAAGGCTTGCTCCTGGGGGTGGTGGTGGCCCTAGGCCGTTCTCCGTGGCCCCAAGCCAAAGCCAAAGCCAAAGCCAAAGCCAAAGGGCCAGGGCCAGGGCCAGGGCCAGGGTCCAATCCCAATCCCAAGCATCTGGGACGACGAGATTACAAGACGCCCCCCACCCTGGCACCCCGGCAAATGCCCTACCACAGTGACTGGCTACACGTGACTTTCCCGGGACCTGTCCGTTGTCAATCAAAAAAGGAAGGCCCCGCAATAGCCCACGAAAGCACAGGACTGGGTAGCGCGGTGGCTCCCTGCGCCGCATCCGCCGCTTGGCCCTGGACGTTGTTTCGCGCAAGCTGGCCCCCCTCGTACCCTGCAGCAGAGCGAGTGTGTCTGCTGTGTGGCCGGCGGCGTTAAACCTCCTCCAGCCAGGCGGCATGCGGACTAAAGTAGCCTCGTGCACTTTGTGACAAATTGCGCTTGAACGACGTGCGTGGACACGCAACCAAGCTGTTCCAAACGGGCGCATACTAATTAGTTCAAGGCCCGTTTACTACACAACACCCCCGTTGGGGCCGGAGATTTTACCAATGGTCCAGGAGATAGGGACACATGCCTTGAAGGGCCTAGTGTCGTCGAGTCATTCTGTCGTGTGGCTCCAGTTATGAAGCACCACCAGCCGTCACGGCCTCCCTCCGATGACGTTGACGCCTCTGTGCTGGGAACAGTACGGGTACTCGTACCCTCATGTAGAGGATAATGTTCCCGAAACCGAGACCGACCGACCGACCGACCGACAGACACGTACATACTGTACGGAGTGCATCGCGATCGCTGTTTCGTCTATGAGTCTTGCCGCCATGGCATTGTGCCTACAGTACGGAGTAGGTATGGAACCTGTTCTCTCGGCCATATTAGAAATTGGGATTGATCATCCCAATAATGGAACTCGTAATCCGAACAATACTGTAATTAATGCCTCGCCCTTGTCCTTGAGCTCTCGCCCTGCATACGAGTTGCGCGCCCTATGGGCAGGAGATCTGGAAGTATCTGTCTGACAGCTTGTAGCTTGCAGCCTGCAGCCTGCAACGTGCCCTGCGCTGCCCGTAGCTCGGTCCTCAGAAGCCGACGGCATACCTCTGCTTTGCACGATTACTCTGGTTACAGTACACGTGCCGAGGCAGTGTACTATTGAAGTACTGAGCACTCCCTACTCCTACTGTATGCAAGTACCCGTGATTCCAGAAATAGCCCCCGAAACCGGAACAAATTGATACCGTGAACGATGGGTAATCAGTGGTCCCGCCCTGTCAGAATGGTACCGTATGGTGGGGGTCTAGCACAGAAACAGCCCTAGCCTTGTAATGATTGCCAGAATCGGCCGCGGGCTGGGGAGGAGGGACACATTAGCCGGCCTGTGTGCCGGCCAATCGTCGAGGACGTACTTGTGTACTCTGTACCGTGTGCCTACAGTAGGAGAGCAACCAGCATGTAAAGGTGCCCCCGGAGTCTAGCCTAGCCTTGCGCCGCGCGATACGCATTGACCGCTTACGGCCATTGCGTTCCTAATTATGTAGGGCAGAGCGTCTCGATTGCTTGATTAGAGCCTCGTGCGACACTGATGCAGATGTTTAGTCATGGGCCCCGGTCAGATGTGGAAAGAGGTCGCTCTGCCGCGACTGGGTTGGAAATACGGAGTACCACCTGCTCATTCAGGCCGGAACAGTCCCCGTCAGTTGAGCGTAGATGCAGAATCCGGAAGCACGTTCATGGAAGACGCGACCAGTTCCAATACTGGGCGAACCTGCAGAGACCCTTCTCAGGTGATCCATTCGCCCCAGTGATACGCGCACGTATGCACGCAAACAATCGTACAGCCAGCCTTATGAGGCATTTACGGGCATTTGTATACGGCACAGAGACAGTACTGGCGTTGGCAAGTATGTAATCTCCATGACTGCCGAACCAGGCGGAGATAGGCAAAACGAAACAGCATGGTGTAGTCTCTTCTTCGCTGGTAGAGTGTCTGGGCCGGAGTGCCAGGACGATAACTCCGTAGAGCGACGGCTTTCATGTCCAGCAAGACCTAAAGCGCTCTGAGAACGTCGCAACGTTCGATGCCAGAAGACGCTGCAATACCGGAACGAACGACGTCAGGCCCGTCGCAAATAGCCGTAGACGTAGATGTAGACGTAGGGCTGTGCCAAGTGCAGCATGTCAGCCTATTGGCTCCCGCTAAGAGTTGCCGTTCCCGGTAGCGAGCAGCGAGGGCGTTGGGCGTTCATGGCGTTGCAAGAGGCTGAAGTTACATGCATACACACAGCGTAGCCAGGCCTGCTCACCGCAACGACATTCCACGCGTGCAGAGGACTCGAAGCAGTCATATCGGCAAACCAGCGCATTGCGACAAATCTCAGCTCGTCCCTTTGCGGACATGTCCTCTGTCCTTTTGCTCGGGAGCGTCGAGGAGTGGACACACAGAGGATGACCTTACTCAGCCACGGAGCGGCCACCCGGCACTGACGATGGTGGTCGCTTCGCCAGCCCTATTGGTGATTGGGAAGGGCCCTTTCGCAATTCCCATGACAAAGGGAGCATGACCAACCCGTCACCGCTGCCAAAGTGTCCAGATGGTAGGGTCCCAGCAGACATGATCGTGCGGCTTATTGAGCTCGTGTTTGCTTGCACACCATAGGAAAAGGCCGGTGGAGGAGTTACGGGCCTTGACTGCAGAAACGTTCGACTTTGGGACAAGGTGACGACGAGTCACTGCTTCTCTTCATGTTTTGCCCCCCCAACCCTTCTCCCAAAACGACAGGCTCACCTCCCTCTTGTCTCGGCAGGAGACGCACGAGCGCCCGCGGCAACCCCACCGTGTTCGTGCGGATTGCTCGCCACCGTGGGAGCCAGTTCTGGGAGCTCTGGGGAGGAGGTAGCAACAATGGAAATGATGCGCAAGCGGAAACCTCCTCGTTGGGAACCGAAGAAGCTGCTCCTTGTCAGCCGCGACAGGCCACTCAATCGAGCCAGCCAGCCCACCTTCTGATCATGATGCTGACCCCCTTGATGTCGCTCAAGTCCAGGCTTTTGGGATCGTCGCACCGCTTGCCACGGAAGGTGGGTTTAAAGTGGTCCCAGGGCACGAAGAACGTAGATGTGCCAGAGGGGCGACGAGCGACCGTGGGATCCAGGTCGACACCTCGACACGGTGAAGTTGAATTCCCAAGAGATTGTGGACCGCTCACGGCCGGTATCGGGATCGCGAGGTAGGATCTCGTCCTGGAGGATCAGCGTGTAGAGCTTTCCGTCGGACTGTGACGGGTCGATCGAGACCTCGAGTCCTGAGAAGCGAGACAAGTGCCAGTGTCGATCTGGGCAGGCGTCACGCTGGGAGGCGAACCCAGCGCCGCCGAGAGATTCGATGTCGAGGGTGCCACCGAAGCAGACGCCCGTGCCACTGCTCTCCAGACAGGACTGAATGCACTCGAATCAGCGTGTGTCCTTCGACTCGTATGTAATTAACCCTTCAAATCCCGCAAGCCGCAAAAAGTACGAGTGGCCACTTCACACCGACGGAGTCGTCGAGGCTGCCGTACGTACCTGGGACTGACCGCCGCGAACAATGTCGTCGCTCGAGGTCCATTGATTGCAGCGCCAGCCCCTACGCCATGGGACTTAGCACGTAACTCCAGCATTGCGCCACGCCCGCAGGCCCGGCCAATGACCCAGGGCGGTCAAGTGGCCATGGCCGTGGCCGTGGCCGTGGAATCTGAGAGGATCGAAAATAAACCACCGCTTACGTATTCAGCCCATACAGCACCTGACGCTGCTTAAGCTGGTCCATGGCCCGTGACTGCGACGTGAAAGACGCCAACGCCATCCGGCAAATGAACCGGCAGGATTCGAGCCTGCGTCGGTCCCTGTAACAGCCCTAATTCTAGATGCTCTATCGCGCCGTGTCCTTCAGGGGCAGCACAGGATCCTTTGCCGCCTGTTGACATGTCATCAAACCCTTTCGGGGAGCAGGCTGCCACGAGTTCGAACACCGCGTGCAGACAACTCGATCCCCCCTCGACCGATTCGGCAACCTTGGGTTGTGTGGTGGTCGCCGACTTTGCTTTGCAGAGAGGAATTTCGGCGCAAGGGTCCAGTTGCATGCGGCTAAACCACATGGGGAGACGACGACGACCTGGCCCTGTGGTGGCGGCCGGTCCTCTGGCCTTCCATTCCACACTGCTCCCCCGTCCAAGCTAACAGGTCGCCCTCGGTCACCTGCCGCATTCAGCTGGCAGGGCTGAAAGCCCCCTCGACATCGGGCGTCACGCCTGCTACAGTATCTACACCGGCACCGGCACGACCTCAGTGCTTGAGCGGAAGATAGGGCCACAATTCAAGAGGACTTCAGACAGATGTTTGGTCACACGCTTTAAGCGCCTTTTCCTTGCTAGGCTGCTACAAACTAGTCCTTGTACACAGTAGTCGGGAAAGTTCTCCACCTCCGGACCCCAACATCGCCGGCGACGCGGGCGCCATGTCACCGCCCTCTCCGTCTGTTTGCGCTGCTAAAACTACAGGTGGTGTGTGTGCCAAACAGCAACGAACTGGCTTTTTTGGCAGTTTCGGGCCACTCCTTGCTGGCCCGTCAAAGAGCCTTCCCTGCGACCGGGGTGCCTCCCATTATTTGGCGCTTGGCCAGTGGTATATCGTAAAAATAAACAGTAATAATGCCACCCTCGCTGGACATGACCAAAACGCCGTCGGGTAATAGCTCAGACATGCTGAGCCTCCCATGCAATTGCTCTGCGGCGCCAGAGTAGCAAGAATGAGTGACGGAGCTTTCCAATCAGAACATCATTCCCAACAACGATCGGAGATCAGCTGCAGGCGATGTCGAATAAATGAATGTTCGGGCTCGCCGTCCTCGACACCGGCGTGAGCGGGACGTCGAAGTAGCTGGGCGAGTTGCGTGCCGAATCCATCGAGTATGCGTCTGTGAGCGGTGGTGTCTAACCAGAGGAAGTCAGCATTTGAGCTGGAAATGTGGTCATTGGAGCCGATGCTTGGGATTGAGCCGCCAGAGGTCTTCTCGTGCTGCTCAGATGTGTGGACTGGAATATGAACGGGAGAAGAAAGTGGCGGGATTTACATGAGAACTGGCCCCTGAATACGCTTGATTCGAGGGCATTTCAAGGCCGGCCAGGGAAGCATAGTTCATGCTGAATGGACTCAGCATGTCGTCATCGCCGAACAGGTGATCCTGCTTCCCGTAGACAGTGGGGAGCATCGCCGGGAGTGTGGGCGGCAGACTCGAGGACGAGACTTCGGCGGGATAAGGATAACTCGAGAAGTAGCTGTTGGTGCTCTCGTACGTGGGGTGCTGTTGGTGCTCGAACTGGAGATATGCCGTTGTGGGGGGATATGAAGAGAAAGTGAATGCGGGCTGTGAGTGCATGGAGAGGTGGCGCCCGGCTGGTGTATCAAAAAGCGAGGAATGGTCGTCTAAAGGCAGGATCTCAGGCGATGCTCTCGAGATGTCGCGTGAGGCGCCAGACCTCGACGGTTGGCGAGCCATAGCCTGGGATTGCTTTTGCGAGATTTCCTTGGCCGGTGTCGAGGCCAGTTCTGAGTGTTGTTGTTCGGGAGAGGCAGACGACGATCCAGCGCGACGTTCCAAGTCCTCGAGTCTTCTCTTCAGCTTCTTGCGGTAATTTCGCTAACCATCACATTAAAACCTGCCTGCCGAGCACGGATAGGAAGGGGACGTACCTGAGCAATGCGATTCTGGATCCGACGTCTCTCGGCCAAGTCTGAGATCTTTGTCCAGTCTTCATTGGGGTTGGCCGACGCACTGAAGGCGGAGCTGCTGGCGTGTGTCGAAGCATAGCGTGAGTGACCAGCCATGGTGGGCTGGGGGTAGGAGTAACTTTGACTCCGGTGCATGGTGGTCAACGAGGTTGAGAGGCGGGGTAGACGTTGAGCGAAGTAAGTGATAGCTGGTACGTACACGTCGACCTTGATGTTGTGAGGAAGGACGAAGAGGAGCGGAAGGAATGGTGAGGGTGTGGTTGAATACTTAAAGATCCGATCAGGGAAGAGTGTAGTCAATCATATATCCCCAGGACAATGGCATGGGACGCCCCAAACGAGGTCCCTTGCTATAACATAAATTACGGCTTTCCCCAGGAGAGCATAGCGGTGGCAGCACGGGAGAGGTCACAAAAGTTCAACCGTGGGTGTGTGTGTGTGTGTCTCCACCTCTTGAGCGTCTGAAGCCACATGTGCCCGATAGCAGCAGGGACTTCCCTTCGAATCAATTACCTGTTACCTCTGTCTGCGAGGTAACCATGTAGCTCCAGCCAGGCGGCGACGCGGGAGTGACAGGGGAGCATGCACGGCGAGGGATGAGCAGGGAATGTCTGTCACCGCTCCCGGTAGTGGCTCGACGGGCAGGGGTGGCTGCGGCGGTCCTGATCCACTTGGTTGGAAGAGGAGCTGAAGAGCGAGACTGCGGCGAGTGACGGCCGGAGAGAGGGGACGGAAATAACTTCGGGAACATGGTGCAACGTCGTAAGGCGCTGCGCCCCTGCTACCGGCCTAACTGGAAGCACGTTAGGCGCTTGCTGCTCTGAGATCTCGCTGCCCTGAATGTCGGTGAAGTCCAGCGTCAAAACGGCCACTCGAAGGCTCCCGACATTGTCCGCCCGCCGCTGCGCAGTTGCCCATCGTGGGCGGACCCACACGCCCGAGCGGCTCCTTTGGGCGTTGGTGGTGGTGCCCTGCGGTCGAGCACAGGGATGCCCAAGAACGAGAATACGCACGCCCAACACGCATAACACCGCCGCACCACCTACCTACCAGCACCCAGTATGCTACCTGCTTCAGATTTGAGGTATGACTTGCCCCGTACTTCGTACTGTCCTGTCGCGAACCCCTTCGATCTCGTGTTGGTTGCGTTCATCCTCTCGGCCCTATTGGGACCGTGTGGTGCTCTCCCGCTCATATTCCGCTTGCGTTCTTCAATTTGTGCTCGTTCCAATTCCTGGTTTGGGTAGCCCCTGCTGCCAGCCCTAGTGGCTTCACCACGCCCTGCAACTCTTCCCTTTCCGGAGCCTCGATTCATTCGCCTAAGTTAAGTGCCCGAGGGCCCGCTGTCCTTACTAAAGAACGAGCTTGGCGCATCAATTCGGCATTATCCCTCTTGAAATCTTGCGTCGATCCATAGCACCTACCAAAGTGGACTTCCGATTTGCTTCCCGAATACCATCGGCAGAGCCTGATGATCGGTCGGGCTATTCCATAATCACCCCGTTCCCATACCTGCTTGCTGGCTTGCTGCTATGGTGCCTGGCCGGTGTTTCAGCCCCCAGACTGCATCCCCCTAACATCATACAGAGCGTCGACGGCAGCTTTCCACATGTCTGCCACATCCGCGGCTATCCGACTACAGTTGCCGTAGGGCTCGAGCAATAATGCTTTCAGGCCGCAATCACCTCACGAAGCTTCTGTAGGGCACCTGCCACTTTGAGCCTTTCCCGATCTCCCGAGCATCTTTGCCCGTTGCTGTTCTACACTGTGTACACGGCCGCTGATGTGCGTGGCTAATGCCGCCGCACCCGCTCTCTCTATGCAAATGGTTGTGAATGCAGTCGCAGTTGAGCCATTATTCACTGCACAATTAATCACCCGGCGGCTTCGACCAGAGTCCGGAGCCAGCAGAGCTTCCGTCCATGTGACCGCATACGTCGTCCTTGCGCCGATTGAATTGATTGATGCGTAATAGGACTCTGTACTGTGGTAGATTGCGTGGCTTTTGCCTGCCAAATTCATCTCCGCCTGCAGTCTTTTGCCGATGACGTGTGATTGGCTGACTGTGGCTGCGCGTGGCTGCCTCACAGTCCCCTCACATCAGGCCATCCCGGGTGACGCTTCTTTCTCATGACATGGCCAGCAACATGATTTCTTGCCAGTCTTGATAGGTGATCGTGCACCGCCGAGAGCTGCGGATTCGCAGAGGTATCCTCCCTTACGAACGACCTTGTGGCAGACGGCGCCGAACACGCAACTGCCAAATATAGCCGCGGATAGACCGCGCCAGCCACAGCAGTTTCATCTTATTTCGGGATGGCTGCAACACTTAGCTGTGTACTATGTTGGGGTACAAGGCCTCGGGGAACTCTGCCGCTATAGCACTGCTCCGATACGCCTCACGAGACGACTATACCTCAGTTCGGGACTGCAGCGGCCCTTCAAGATATGCTATGACGGCTTTGTAACTACGGCCGCGGCTAGGAGCGATTGTTCAGATGCGTCGATCAGTAAGAGATGGTGAGCAGGACGATAATGCGGCCGCACACGCTCCTCTGCCCGGTTGGGCAAAGGCACGCTGCTTCTTGACCAACTGAGTGGAGTATCCTCGTCGTTGCCGTTCTCTTTCGGCCACGCGTACTGTGTACTGACCTGCCACATGAAGCCAGGCCGGCAACTGTCCATAGCGTACGAGTACCGTAGGAGTAGCCGAAACCCTCACCAGCCGGATCCGCTCAAGAACTCCTCTTGCTGAATCAAGCAATCAGCAACCCCAAGGCAGTGGTTAGGTAAACGACCCATGGTGGATGTTGATTATCCCTTACGGGCTCGGGGCTGAAGCCCATCTACTGGTTACCGAAGAGCTGGATTACTGGGGGGGGGGGGGTGCAAGCTGGATGCCTGGGTGCAAAAGGACAATCTCCAGATTCTTCAGCTTCACATGAAGGATGCTGGGGCAAGGACAAAGTCATCAATACCTCCCAGTAAGGCGGTCAGCTCATGTGGACCTGAATTCTTCCATGAGTCTATCTACATGAATTGCTTGAACGCATTGGATCATCGTCTGGCACGTCGAATCACCTGCCCCTGGCTCCCTGGCCACCGGCGCAGCGACCTGTGAAGCAGCAATAGCGGCATCACGAGAAACCAATTTGCGTTATTTGAAATCAAGTACTACTTGACCTTATTACACCAACGGCCGATTTTCCTCTGGCGGTTTAGCCACCACCAGGACAACGGGTGCTAGAGCGTTGGACATCGCTCCCGCTCAGTGGCTTCGGTAGCATGGCAGGGCTAATTTCTCATGGGGTATCGAAACAACCGGCGAAACGTTTCACGGGGCTGAATGGCCTCAGGAGTACGGACCCTGGGAGCGTACAGTAACGTACCGAGTACTGATGGCGTAGGGCCGCCGCCACACGCGATCCCTGCCGCCCGACTTCCAGATCGAGCAAAGTCGTCCCCATTTCCCTTTCCGCCAATTATCATTACCAGTTTCCGAGGCTGCATGCTAGCCTTCAGCCCTAAGGACGCCCAGTACCGAAAACAATCAGGTGGTGGAGTCAGCCACTCTTTGGCCGTAACCCTTGTGTCCGACTAGTCCGGCTATGGGAGTCGCGGGCGAGGCCAGCGGCGCCTCAGGCTTGCGTGGGTGAAGCTGCAGCCCCAGCGCGCAGACAAGCTTTATGATCGCCCACCCTGCATCGCCTTGGTAGAGCTCGACACTGATGACAAAGGCGTACCAAAAATAACCATGGTGTTGCCGGTTGGCCATGGTTACCATCCACAGCACTCACTTGCAATCTCCCACAGTTTTTGATTATCCTGAGGCTTTCTGCGACGCTGGCATTTCGCATCTACATATTCGAGCGGTTGTTGGACAGGCACATTCGCTTTGTGGTCTTAGGTGTTCGCCCAGTGTTGTTGCACTCCCCTTCGACAACTCCTCGTACCAGAAGGAGAACGGAGAGTGGCTTGGCGGCAAACCTTCTCACCGGCTCTCATTGCAAGCCCAGGACTTTTGATGGGGCCCTGAGCCTCCTCATTGGCGACAGAGCACCTACCCAATGAGCTGGGAAGCTTCAAGTGCTACATTCCTCTTTTGGTAGCAGGATAACCGCCTGCCATTTGCCGAAGTCCAGTGGTTGTGTGGAGATATGCAGGAGTCAGCATCCAATGAAGCCTCGGTATGTGCTTGCAGGAGGAGATGGCATTTGAATGGGGGCCATTTTGGACTTTCGATAAACCCACTGCCGGCTGGCCTCGAAGAAATGCGCCTGTGAACGACCCAATCAACACAACGTCAGCCCTATTTCCATCCCCACAACCCGCGGCGCTTCTCAGACACTGGATGACTTGCTTTGCTGACATATCTTCGATAGACCTTGGCTATTGGACGCACGGCTCCGACCTGGTCGCTCGCGTGTTTGTTTCGGCCTTATGAGTAGGCCCAGTGAGAGCCTTCATGCTGCTCGCGGGCCAATCCCGTCTGCCGTTTGCCTAGCCGACCATTGTGACGATGGCCAAACATCACGCACCTCTGCTTCCGCCCGCCCGAAGCGTGCAGGACCAGCAATTTGGCACACCCAAGCACTCCTGACACGCCATAAACGCGCTACACAGAACATCTACTGGGGTTGGTACCTCGTACTGTAAGGGGCTGCCAAGGGACAACCTTGATGGCTTGAGCTTGACTTCCTGACATTCTAGAAACATGGCCCCTGCCCGAACGCTGTCGCCCAAACGCTAATACAAGGGGGCTGCGATATAACTAAGGCGTCGTTGATTGACGAGGTGGTCTGCAGTGGCCAGAGCTGTCATTCTTGCAGATTGCAGCTCTTCGCCCCTTACCATCACTTCATGGACGAGAGGGCAATCACAGCCGTACGAGGTAACAGGTGATAGGGCCGCCGGCAGTTGTAGAATACGAGGCGACGATAACGAGACTCACTGGTTGTCTTCCTTCTTGCGGCAAGTACTCAGGCAGTCCAGAGGCTTGCAAGTTACCTGGCTCCAGACCCTGACCACCATTCGATATACCCTGAAGGACGTCTTCTTTGGGCTTATTCAGTCTTGCAGTGGACCCCGTTCACAGCGTTAGAAGGCATGTATGGGAATTGCGGCATGCAACTCGTCGCGGAGCTGCAGGTCATCCCCCTTGGGATGCCCCGAATTCAGGCAACACGTTGAAGCATGCTACCTGAGATCCTCGATCAGCAATGAACTCGCGGGAAAGTCACCACGACGACAGTCCAATCACGTCGTAGGACGACCCTCTGGTATTTTTCCTATGCCGGTACCCACTAGTCGAGGTGAGGAGGTCGAGCTGCTTGTCTCACAACTTGCCATTCGTGCAGAATACCCGGCCCTGGAACGCGCAACATGAGCGAAGGCCAGGCCAGACGTCCTGCAACGTCTGCCTGGTTTGCAAGTCTTACTTCCCTGTGCAGTGCGTTGAGAATGAAAGAAGGGCAGCTCCTCGTCGAGCCAGGTTGTGGGATAAGGCCTGCTTGTCGGCCGCATATTCCCCGGGTCATATTCCAAATGATCCTTCGGACGCAATGCGTGGGTGATCGCGCTCCCTGGAAAATCCCAACGCCCGTCTGCCACAGGGTTGCAATAGTTTGGGATCAGCAAAAGTCCTCGCGATCCCTGCCATCCTTGTCCCGGCAGGCCTTATGTCAGCTTCGGGCACGCGCCGACTCTATGAAACCCAGGAGTTTGGTTGCCGCCTTTGCTGTAATCATCCTGTCCCACCCCTCCGTTGCACATGTCCGCTTCGCGCATGGAGAGGATCAATACACCGTAGGATTCGAGCAGTTCTGGTTGGACGCTGAAGTGGTTGGACGGAGAAACGCATCACAATGCCTCACCCCCCTTGGGCCTTGGAGCGCGCTCGAGGCGGAAAGGATGCGGGCGTCAGGTTTGGTGATCCTTCATTAAACCAGATGCTTCTGGCCATTCGAGGCCCAATTATTGGTACGGATGCCTTACTGGTACGTACTGGACCTGCAGCACTCCAGACAGGCCGACGATCAGGATGACCGTCCCGGATTCCGAGGATCGCGAGATTGCACGAAGGGCCAAATTGATCACTGAACTGTACCAAGCTTTGCAGCGACCTGGTGGGCGTATTGGTTCAACCGTTGCGCAGATCAATCCTACCGTTGGGCCGGCTGTTTCGTCACAGTCAAGACGCTCCCCTTTTCCAGCGGGCCCCAAGCTCTTCGTCAGGGATGTGCAGACACATGGGATCGTGGCTATCCATGTCCTCGAGGGACACTCCATTGCCTGCCGGAAGAATCCTGTTAAGCATATAGCTGCTGGGAGCGAGACACAGTTGGCGCAGGCTGGAAGTTTTCATCGTTGAGACGCAGTGCATGGTGCTACATGTCGTCCGCATGTGGTGCGTTCGAAAAGGGGGTGGGGAAGCGACGGGGCTCTACTCAACACGGCAGGGGGTGGTTTGCAGTGGGCAGACATACTGGGTAGTCTCCCATCAAGTCGCGTTGCCACACACTTACCCGCTGGATGGGATCAAATGAGTAACTTCCCAAGTCGGCGAAATGCTCATCAAGCCAAATGATCCTCCCATTTACCGGCAATGGATCGACCAGCGACTCAAAATGCTTCCACGGCGCTATGCTACCTACATACATTCATGCAGCCTCAAAGGTCTCCAGCTCTTGGTGGTAGCGTTGTTGCTATCGAATGGGCGATGGGTTTTCACGAAAAATACCCGCCCGGTTGAATTCAAAAAGCGATAACGGAAGTCAACCAATCTCGCCATGTTCTGGTCTTGCATACGCTAGGTGTCGAGGTACGCTGAATCCTTCACAGGTGTGCCTGCAGGGTCCACCCATAGGCCGTTAAGATTGATCCGTATAGTACATGGTGCAGTAAGTACTGTTCGCGGATTGTGGGAGAACGAACCTTACCCGTGGGTCAAGGGTATTTCAGCTTGTCGCATGATTGCGTCGAGGATCCTTGGGAGTGCTGCTGCATGGAGTGGCAACCTTTGTCTGTCTCGAGAACTCAAAAGACGTTGGTACGTCCTTGTCGTGGCAGATGTCTTGCTCCGTGTACTCCAATGATTGGGGTCTCTCCGGCCACGTACTGATCACCACCACCAACTCCCTCGGCGGTCTTCTTGATACTCGCCCTTAACGGACCCTACGGTCTTGACTTCAGGTGGAAGGCGTGACGTCGGAATGTTTGGCCATCCCGCAAGCCTTGTCCATTGAGGTAAGTGGCCTTTCCGCCACCGCATCAGAGACGGGTCGAATGCGAGTCGTGTCGAATCGTGTCGCAGTGCATATGAGGACTGGGCTTTCCGATGAGCTTCCAACTTTCAGGCCCCCCTTGGTCGGCTTCTTTCTCTTGGCCGTAGAAGGCCCGAATATGGGGTTTCTCCACCACAGTGTTCGGAGAAGTCGTCCTCCACATTGGCACCATGGCCAAGACCACGCTGGGATATGGACATGGTCGGCCTAAAATTTCTCGTTTGTTGGCTGCTGTCTTGGGAAGGGCCAGCAAATTTACGAGCTCGCAAGCGCAGTACGTGTTCGAACAGGACCTCACCAAAAAGACGGCCGGAGAAGCTTAATATCAAAGGGGAAGGCGTCAAGGCCGAAGATATTCCAGATGCGGGAACATGTACGGTAGGCTTGAGCGAGGAAGGCAACAAGCATGCCCGGAATGGCGTCGACGCGCGCAGGGGTGCGGCATCTTCATGGCGGTGTGCGAGATGGACAGATGGCACAACGAACAGACTGGCCGAGAAGAATCGAGAATACCCAATCCGGTGGGTTAAGAGCTCATGAAGCGATGCTGAGTGGAACGTGACTGTTCTCTAAGATCAGTCTTTTACGTCTTCGACATTTGGGACGAAGGGGCGTCGGATGGGCTGAGGAGCGAGCTTGTACCACACGGCCTTGGTGTTTGTGTGTGCCTTCTGCTGTGTACAGGTCCGTGTCGAGGTTCAGCCATGCGTCGAGGACTGTCTGTAGCCACATAGTATGTATGTGCACAATATGAGCGGAAGGGACTTGCTCTTGGCACCCGGAGTTTGACGGGTCTATCCCGTCCACCGGCATTTTGTACCCCAGTACGTACGAGGTACTCGCCCTGTGCACGGAGGACCTAGGCTCCTAGGTACCTGTAAGTACCAGGTAGTCAGTCGCTGCGCTGCCCCGGGCACCCCCGGGTTCTCCCCCAGCCCGCGGAAGAAGTCGCTTTCCCCGACGTGGGCGTCCCTGTGGTTTCCCACACAGCTCACTTTCCCCTCTCGTCTCTTATTTCCGCATCCTCACCAGCTGCAACGGCCTCGCATCACCGTCAACGCGGAAATATCTCCACACTCGATCAGTCAGTCCCTCGTGCGCTCCCTCTCTAACACCCAATCTGCGCCATGGTGTCCAGCGTCCCTGGGACGGGCACCGGTTCAGATGCCTCCCCTCCGCAAACCAACGGACATGGCGAGAAGCGCAAGGCCGAGGCAGAGTCCAGCTTGGACAGGCCACCACATACCCGATCCAAGAGGAATAGATACATCTCTATAGCATGGTAGGAATGAGATGGCATACAGAACCAGGCCGTGGCCGCCGAGCTGACATGATTCTTGTGCTGCAATAGCAACGAGTGCAAGCGGTGAGCCCTCATCCAGTCTCAAGCCTCGAGACAGTTGTCGTTCGAGGCTGACATGTCGGCTGGCACAGACGCAAGATCAAATGCAACGGGAACACACCGTGCCAGCGATGCGGCAACTTGAACCTCGAGTGCGTCTATGCGCCGAATTGTTGCACCAATTCGCTCAAAGACTCCGCGTGAGTAGCGCCAACATGCCAGCTCGAGATGGCGGCTGGCTGACTGGCTGACCCTGGCCACAGCGAGTTCAATCAGATGCGCGAGCACATTTCCGCCCTTCAGGAACAAGTCAATGACCTTTATGCGAGCCTCAATGAGCTTCGAAGCAGATCCGAGATCGCCTACACAGCGTCCATCGACCCTCAATTCTCCCACGATGGCTCGAACCGGTCAATGTCCATATCGCGCACGCTACCTCCGCTCATCTCACCTAAGAGAGCGCCTCCCAAGGCGTTGCCCCAGTTCCATGGTCCGACAAGTACCGTATATGGACTGGATGTGGCCAAATCCTCTCTGCAAACCATGGGCATAACTCACAATGTGGCGGATGACGGGCTGATGTCGCGTGAAAGGAGCCGAGCTGCGTCGCCGGTCATGATGCTGCCGGCGCATCCTAGCAAAGATCCACTGTGGTTGATTGACCACTCCGAGGTGGTCCGGTTGTGCCGTGTCTATGAAGAAGAGATTGGAATCATGTATCCCGTGATTGACATTGACAAGGTCCTGAAACAGGCCAATTCGCTGTACAAGTTTATTGGCGCATCTCTGCGGACTGGCCTCGGTCAGCCTAGTTTGCCCGGTGCTGATACTTTTGACGATGAGGAGACTACTGTCCTCAAGATGGTCATGGCCGTCACCTTGACGGTGGAAGGCCACGGCCGCAGTGAATTGGGCCAGAGGTTCTTTGACGCTGCAAAGCCGGCCACTGACCTCAAGCTGGTCACCGCAATCGACGTCAAGTCCGTGGTCTTGACTGTGTTGACCGTAAGACCAGCAGACTTGCAGGTGCAAACATGGCCCCCGCTGACTTCCTTGGTAGGCCACCTTCTACTTCCAGAAAGACGAAGAAGCACAGGCGTGGCGTTTCATCGGCATCGCCGCGCGTATGTGCATTGAGATGGGCCTGCACCGGAAAGACTCGCTCCTCAAATCTTTCACCAATGAAGCCGAATACCAGCAAGCGATTCGCATCTTCTGGACAGTCTATGCGCTGGACAGGCGCTGGAGCTTTGGCACTGGAATGCCTTTTGCATTGCAGGACGCGGATCTGGATCCCGCTCTGCCTGAGCCAGTCAGTGCCGTCTCCGATTTTTGAGGTCTGTGTTAATTTGTCGCGCAGGACGAGGGGCATCCGTACCTGAAACATATCACGAAATACAATCAGATTGCCACCAAGGTGTGGTATCACAACCTTGCCTATGAAGCTGGACAGAACACGAAGAAGGACGAGATTGGATTCCTCGACTACCAGATCCTACAGTGGTATTCCCAATTACCGGAGTCGCTGCAATTCAACAATCGCGATCTGGCACGAGAGAATGAAATTCCCGGCCGCGGCGTGCGACGACTTCGGCTACTGATGTACCTGCGCAAGAACCAGGCACGAATTTCCATTTATCGACCTATTCTCCACTCGGCGACCAGCATCATGGACAATCGGCATTATGCTCAGAATGTCATTGATGTGGCTAAGGACACCATCAACACACTCACGGCGGTCAACCAGATGTCGGACATCTACAAAACCCAGCAAGTGCTGTATAACTATTTCCTGGTGCAGGCTCTGGCGGTTCTTTTCCTGTCCGTGGCTCATGCTCCTGCAGTCTTCTGTGGACAAACCCGGCAGGAATTCTACGCCGCGATTGAGATTGTCAAGGGCTTCAGCACCAAATCCCACGTGTCCAAAAGATTGTGGAGGACCATTCGCGGGCTGAAAGACATTGGTGACAAGATCGGCCTCCTGGCTCGTGGGGGCAGCACCATGAATGACGCCGAGCAAGATGCGCACTCCGATGCTGCTGTGGCAATGGCCGGCCTGGCAGGACACAAGGTCGATTATAACCAGGCCTATGGAAACCCTCCCACCAGCCAGGGCAATGGAGACCAAGGCCAGGAGCTTGGAGTAAGCCCTGATGATGCGCTTCAGATCACCAACGAGTTGTCCAGCCTGTTTGAGCTTGCCGGCGGGTACGGTGCTTCGACCCCCGGCGCTGATGCCTTCAACTACGTGGGCCCAAGCGGAGACGTGGGCATGCCCGAGGGATTTAATGTCTTTGGCAACGAGCCAGAATTTGCGAGGATTATGAACGAACTATTTTGAGCATGGATAGGGATGAGATGATAGTGACAGACTGCCTGGCATAGCTTGGACGACTTACGTATCTCTACACAGCACAGTGTAGCGCAGTCCGAACTCACCTGGCCATGTGTGACAACATGGCAAAAGTATGAACATGAGTAGGCGACTTCTGGCGCTCTTCCTTTCGCCTTGGGGCCGCAATGCATTTATGTGGCACTGTTGCTCACATCCAAAGTGGTGGTGACCCACGTGACCTGGAGCCAAGGCCAGCAGTGCGGCCAATGATTGGCCACGTTTCCACTTCATCGTAACCTGCAACTTTCGCTTCGGGGCGCATTCAGAAGTGCGGCAGGCCAGGGTCATTGATCAGTCACCCGGTTTCGACGCATTCCTCGCCCATGCGAACTACCTACAGGACCACCAGGTAGCGTTGCGGATAGTATTCGTGACCTTTGCACCAGCGTCACCGAGAAAGTGACTTAGCTCTCGAGCCAAACGAACACATCGTGGGTGGATTCACCGATTGTCCACCACAGCCCACCTTCAGATCAACCCAGCCCTACAGGTCATCTCCTTGCTGCGGGCCTGCTTCATTCTGCTCATAGCTTGACAGGGGCATTGAAAGAAAGAGCCAAAGCCCTCCCGGACGCAAGAAGCGACAGCACCGCGCAATCATTCCTCCATGCCGCCCACCGGTCCGACCGCACACCTCTCCTGACCCTGATTTGGGCCCCTCTCACCCCGCGCCAAGTGACGGGCGCCGTGACCTCGTCTCCTTCTCACAGACTACTCGAACCCTTCCGATTGTAGGTCCAGGGCCGTGCCCCCCCAGCGGACTCGATCTCAACGCTGTCTGCCGCACAAGCCTCCGCCCTGGCCTCTGGCCTGGAAAGGCTCGAAATTGCCTCAGAGTACTCCGAGTCCCTCTACTACCAGCAATTCACCAGCTCCTCCGCGACCCTATCGAACATAATGTCACAATCCTCGTCTCAGAGTCCAGACAGCTGGATTGGCACCTTTTGCAACTTGGTCGGGCACGAATACTTTGCCGAAGTCAGCGAGGACTTTATCGAAGATGACTTTAACTTGACGGGCCTGCAAGCACAGGTGCCCATGTACAAAGACGCGCTGGAGATGATCCTGGACGTTGAACCCTCAGAGACAAATTCCTCGGCTCTCTCAGAAGAGGAGGAAGAGGAAGAGGAAGAGGAGGATGATGGCATCCTGGGGGACGAGCTGGACGAGCCGCCTGCCGCTCCAAATGGTGGTTCACGGAGACAGTCTGGCGTCTCGGCCAATGGACGAAGACACGGTCGTACCTCATCCGATACTTCGGTCATTGAGTCATCGGCCGAGCTGCTGTACGGACTGATACATGCCCGCTACATCACCTCCCGACCGGGCATCAACCAGATGATGGAGAAGTACGAGTTGTCGCACTTTGGGTACTGTCCGCGGGTATATTGTGGTGGCGCAAAGGTGTTGCCCGTGGGCCTGACGGACACTCCAGGCCAACAGACGGTCAAGCTCTTCTGTCCCAGCTGTCTTGACGTGTACACACCTCCGAATTCCCGATTCCAGGCCGTCGACGGTGCCTTCTTCGGGACAACCTTTCCTTGTCTGTTCTTCATGTCCTTTCCGGAACTCGATGTTGCACCGGTGAAGAAACGAGGCCCACGAGACCCCAACAACCCGGGGAACGACGATCTCGAAGGCACGTTGAGTCCCAACGAGGCAGCTTCGTCACGAGGTATCATTACTGCCAGCCGAAGTTCAAGCCTGACGTTACCTCAACCTCCGGCCATTCCTGGCGTGACGGCGGCAAAGGATGAGAAAGTGCCGGGCTCTTCTAGCGCAATATCGGCATTACCGCCTCAACCAGCCACGCTCAACGGCGTGGCTACACACAACTATGCCCCAGGTCTGGGGAAAGGCAAGATCTACGAGCCGAAAATCTACGGCTTCAAAGTCTCGGAGCGAGCAAAGAGCGGACCGCGAATGCGGTGGATGCGATCGAAACCGGTCGACATTAACGAACTGGACGAGGCGAGGTTATGGCATGAACGGTACGGTGGAAACGTCGACGGTGATCCGGATGAGGAATCGCGGCATCTAGCCGGCGATTTAGAGGACAATGATGACGATGATGATGTTGATGACGAAGATGAAGAAGAAGAAGAGGACGATGGAGCCGCGGCCGACCAAGACGGGGATGCAATCATGGCGACCCAGAGTCAGCAACCTGGTCCTAGTACACAGAAGGGCAAGTCAAAACGAGAGCCTGATGCGGATGGGGATGCGTTGATGGCCAGTCAGAGTCAAGGTGGCAGTCGGGGAAAGTCCAGACGGAAATCAGGAGCACGGGTGGGTCAGGGAATAGATGCTGTGTCGGCGCAGCACCAGCACCAGCACCAGCAACACGGAGATGGGAACTGGATATGAATGTGGCCCATGACTGAACATGACGACGGATGACGACGGATGATGCTGATGTGGATGGTTGATGGGTAGATGGAGGGAGAGAGAGAGAACGAAACCCGAGGAGATAGTAGGCGCACCTCAATTAACCCAGAGAGGGTGGCCGAGTGAACGAGCAGAGCGACTGAGCGATCGAATGGGCGGATCTTTGATTTTGTCGAGCAACGGGTATCCTCTCGAGGAGGTCGTCTTTGACCACTGTAGCAAGCATGTCTGCGAAGATTACACTGATTCGATTTATTTCGTTCTGACTGCCCCAGTCGTTGTGTTGCACCGAGTGTGAGTGTGTGAGCGGGTGTGAGTGAGTGTGAGCGTGACGGCGCATCACCTCTCGCATATGCAACGCTCTTTACAAAGGCCCGCGCCTCCATGAACGTCGTCTCTCCACGCACCACGGGGCCGGAACATGTTTGTTGTTCGCAGGCAGACAGATTGAGGGCAATACAGTATGGATGATTATACTCCGTACATCCCATCAACCCCGTCCGTCCGTCCGTCCGCCCGCCCGCCCATACATTTTAGAGCTCCATAGCCCTTGATATTCATGCACTATAGGATAAATAGTGTGAGCGACAAGATTAGATATAAACAAGATTGAATGAATGGGATGTCGAGAACAGGACATCATCGACTCTGTGCCCCCCACACGACGCTCAACGAAACCACCAATTCACACTGGCCGTGACGCCCGGCCCGACGCCCTTGACACTATGCCACCAGCCCTTGGGCGTGAACAGGGCGTCGCCCAGCCCCAGAGTCGTCTCCAGACCATGGATCCAGAGTAGGTCGGCGTACTTGTACTCGTACCCGTCCTCGTCCCGGCCGCGCCGTTCTCCCCAGATACAATCGTGAAGGGCCTTCATCTCGGGGCCGACCATCATTTCCTCGCCCCTGATCTTGGTCGAGAAGGAGGAGGGATCGTCGCCCAGCGTGCTCATCACGTCACGGTATATTGCGTCGCCGATCTCGGGCGGGAGGAGTCGGATCGTCTTTCGACCGGCGAGTTGGATGAAGAGGTTCGGGTTCGGATCGCGGTGCAGCGGCGTGTATGTGGGTGGACGGCCCATCCAGAGGGATGAGGCGTAGATGTCGCCTTTGATGGTTGGGATGGGCCTTGTGCTGTTCGTGCTCGTGCTCGTGCTCTCGTTCGTGCGCCCGTTCATGCTCCTGTTCGTGCTCCCATCCGTAGCGTGAGGAGAGGATGATCGCAGTAATGCTGGAATGGGCACATCATCCCGCAGGGTGGGCGGGAGTGTCGATAAGTCGCTCTGTGCCAGGTAGATTGATAGACGAGGCACATGCTCTTCCTCTTTTGGGAGTGTCTGTGACCTGGAAAGGTGGGCGAGCAGAACCTCCAAGGGGCCTTCGAGGCGTTCGAAATGCTCCGAGTCGGAACCGTCCTGCTTGGTCGTCACTTCTAGGGCCACGACGGTGGATTTGTATCCTTGCCAGAAGGAGGGGCGTAGTTCAGATGATTTGGGAACATTGATTGGGGGGCAATCTGTATAGGTGTCGTGGTTGGTATCAGCGTTCCTGACATTGGACCTGGCACTCATACTGGTATCGTGCCTCTCCCCACGTGGCTTGCCCCCGAAGAGATCGAACCCTGGGTTACCGTCGTGCACGAACCACTTGAAGCACGCGGGCGGGATATGTTCCCTCGATCGAGGCAGCCGTACCGGTAGACCCTCCTTGAAGGCCTGTTCGAAGGTAGAAGGGTGCCAGGACGGCAGCACGGGGACATCTCGAAGGGGTCCCAGTCCTCGTCGTCGACTTTGTTCCGTGGCCGTTGACGTGGTCAGTTGACGGACTGACGACCTAGAGGGCGAGACCCATCTCAACGATCCACTGGCGTTGACGGTGATGTTGGTGCCAGAGTCGGTGTTACTGCGGTACGGTCTAGTGACCATACGAGCGAGAGGCAGAGCAGGAGCAGGAGCAGGAGCGAGGAAGCCCCTGATGGAGTTGACTCGGGCCAGACATGGCATGAATGGATGGCCTCGTGGTAATTAGTGACTGGGTGACTGTCCTCACGGGCGTATGTATGTAGTCTGAGATGACGAGGGTATCAATGCTTGTCTGTATCAATCATGGGCAAATCATGGGCGTCGGATCCAGCACAGCACAACACCAACACAGAAGCAATCCCAGAGACACCAGAGCGAGTAACTAAGTTGGTGTTGTTGGCACTGTGGTACTCACCCAGTACTGTACCCAAACTGCCGATTACATAATCATCCGAGCCTCGGCGCGACACGGCCACACACGGCCCTTCTCCCCTTCTAGTTAAGCCTTTGACGACCGTGTTAGGCCCTTTTAATGGCCCTTCTAATTACCCTTCTAGTTAAGTCCTTGACGACCCTATAGGCCCTTTTAGGCTCCTATGGCCCTTTTAGGTGTCTCTAGGCCCGCCAACGTCACCACGTCGAATCAACCCACTTCCCACTGCAACTCTATGATGCTCCAGCCCGCCTCAATTGGCCTGCTCGGCCGAACATGTGCAGTTCTGTGTATGTATCTCAGTGAGTGGCTCTACGGTTGTGGACGAAGTAATCAGTACCTCGTGGATATATTGACCTCTCACATCGCCTGCATGTCTCGACGGTGATGTCTCGCTGATGTGACTCGAGGTGTGAGCTGAAACAATAGCCAGAGCTATTCATCTCGCTCTCACTGCTTTTTGTCTCTGTTGATCTCTATCGTCTAGTACCGCAGTCCCTCAGTACCTCAGTACCTTCGCCATGACGACCCGAATCGACCGCATCCGCCATATCGGCGCCGACAAAACCTCAGGATACACATACTACCCCGTCCTGATCATCGGCGCCGGCGAGTCTGGCATTGCCATGGGCTGCCGCCTCCGTCAGGTCCTAGGCTGCGACCAGTTCCGCATCTTTGAGCGAAGATCCGGCCTCGGGGGGACGTGGCATACGAACCAGTACCCGGGCATTGCATGCGACGTGTAAGTTATTCCATCGCCATCCTTCGGGGCCTCCCTATTCGTGCTAACGCCCACTGATAGACCCGCGTTGATGTACTCCTTCTCGTTTGCCCAGAATCCGCACTGGACGTCGCTGTTCCCCTCGGGGCCCGAAATCATCCGGTACCTGTACGACGTGTGCGAGAAGTTCCAGATCCTGGACAAGATCCAGTACGACACCTCGGTCAAGGCGGTGCGCTGGCTCGACGACGTCAACGAATGGGAAGTCGAGCTGGATCACCTCGCTCCTGGGGTGGGAGACCTGTCGACCCGCGAACGCCAACAGCTGGAGAAAGAGAAGGGCGTACATACCGTGGTGTTGAGGACCGAGGTCGTCCGTGCCAAGATCGTGTGCAGTGCCGTCGGAGGGCTCGTGGAGCCGAAACCCCCGCTGGACGTGCCTGGGCTGGAGACCTTCGAGGGCGAGATCGTGCACACGGCGCGCTGGAAGAAGGAGCTCGATCTGAAGGACAAGGACGTCGTGGTCGTGGGCACAGGCTGCTCAGCTGGCCAGGTGATGCCCCAGCTCGTCAAGCCCGAGTACGGCGCCAAACACGTCACGCAGCTAATGCGCTCGCCTCCTTGGGCCGTGGAATTCCTTCCCCCCGAGGCGCGAGAGTGGTGGGCGAAGTGGATCCCGTTCCTGAGCACGTATATCCCCGGGTTCCAGAACGGGCTGCGCAAGTTCATGTTCACCGTGAGCGAGATCGAGTTCGTGCAACTGTTCACGCCCAACGAAGCCGCCCGGCAACGACGCAAGAAGAAGGCAGAAGAGCTGTTGCGCTACCTCCGCAAGACCGTCCCGCAGGAGTACCACGAGATTTTGACGCCGGACTACGAAGTCTTCTGCAAGCGCCGCGTCGTCGACGAAGGCTGGTTCAAATCCCTGGGCCTGCCCAACGTGGAGCTCACCACCCTGCCGCTGACGTCCATCCAGCCGCGCTCCGTGACGCTAGGACCCGGCCGCCACTACCCGCCGCTCTCCAAGACGGACAGCACCGCGCCGACCGACGAACGCACCATCCCCGCCGACGTGATCATCCTGGCGAACGGCTACGAGACGAACCAGTGGCTCCACCCGCTCGACGTCACCGGCCGCCACGGCCGGTCGCTGTACAAGACGTGGGACGAGCGCGGCGGCGCGCAGGCCTACCTCGGCACCGCCATGGACGGGTTCCCCAACTTCTTCCTGATCTTCGGGCCCAACACGGCGACGGGCCACTCGTCGGTCATCCTGGCGTCGGAAAACATGGTCAACTACGCGCTGAACTTCATCGGCCCGATCCTGCGCGGCGAGGTCGCCACCGTCGACGTCAAGGAGTCGGCCGAGCGCGCCTGGACGGCCCAACTGCAGAAGGAACTGCGCAACAGCGTCTTCAACACGGGCGGCGGCCAGAACTGGTACGTCGACCGCAAGACCAATTGGAATGCCACCGTCTACCCGCGCACCCAGGTCGATTTCACCCTGCGCTGCATGTTCCCCGTCTGGCGGCACTGGGACATCCAGTACACGAGAAAGGGCCTCGTCAAGCTGGCCCTCACGCGGCTCGTCCGGTTGGTCGGCCTTGTCAGCCTGATCTGGGGGATCGTCTACGCGAGGAAGAACGGCGTCGAGAGGACGAAGCTGGTGGTCAGGGAGTTGCTGAGCAGGGGTGTCCAAGCTGGCAGGGCCGTGCTTGCCGTGGTGGGAGGCCGACAACTAAAGTGAGTTAGTGGGTGAGTGAGTGAGTGGGTGGGTGAGCGAGTAATCCGCAAGTAAGTAAGTAAAGACTGTAACTTCTCAGCAAGTGTGCCGGCTAGGCAGATTAGATCACCAAGGTCGTGACTTGCAAAGGATTATCTATCTTGGTTTTGAAGGAAGGACAAGGGTGCATCGGCCGTGCCCACAACCCAGGAATTTGATATGACACCAGGACCTGTCGATTGAACGACGGGGGGATTTACTCTTTGATCCTTACGTACTGTACCGTCAAGGATTCCATGCAATGCAACGCAGTATAACACATCTCGGGGTGTGCTCAATAATGCAGAGTGTGATTAATCAATCAATCAATGACTTCAACCCATGCTGGACACCCGATCGACCGGCAGGATTCTACAGTAATTAGCCCTCGTGTTCTACTGTATGTACAAGGTACGAGGTACAAGACAGGTACTCTTCCTCTGTACTCCGTACTCTGTCCTCGGTACTCGGCTCCAATGCACGCCACATGATCCAATTCGTTGAATGTACTCCGTACATTCCTTTGCTTCCAAGCGCCGTGATGCTAGACAATCCAGGACGGCAATTCCGCCTGCTACGGTAGATGAGTTGTCACACCAGTGGAGGCGACCAAATTTCCCGAACCTCTTTTTCAGTGAGTGCGATATCATCTCTGTATTCGAGAGAGCCGTGGGTTCGGGCAAGGATCGCCAAACAGGCTCTGTACATATCTGGAGGCGCAAAAAGATCGGGAGAGCTGCCTTTGACCCGATTCACAGGCCAGCTTCAATGTACAGAGTACAGCCCCTTTTGCTTCTGCCACTCGATCGATGATCTCGCTCGGGTCTCCCCCAACGGCAGCCCACACGGTTTAGATCTCCCTCGTCTTGTCCTGCTGGTTCTCATGAGAAGACTTTCTTTGAAGGATCAAAAAGAACCGCAACAATCTCGTCAAGGATCGTAAAGACGAGATGTTGGTTGAGTCGTGAATTGTTCATGGTCGCCGTGATTCTTCTGGCAGCCGCATGCGCGTTGGCTCTGCCCACCACATTGCCGGCTAGGTCAGGGACCAGAGTGGCCAACATGGCCGCCGCCTCGGACCTTGAGCGGGCCTTCTCGGCCGGCGTCCGCGGTTTGGCCTCTCTCATCTTCCCGCCTCCAGGCCACATTGTCTCCTTGATCATGTCGATGTACCTGATCAATGAATCCTCTTGCACGAAGCTCGTCACTATTTCCCGGACTTTGCGTTCAATGGTCCCGCCGAGCAGTTGATGGAGAACCACAATCACAGCACGACCGCGAAGCCAATTGTTGCCCCGGTTGAGTTCGAACGTTTCCAGGAACACGTCACAGATTGGCTTCACGAATGGTTCCAGCTCCTTGTCTTCAAACGCCGCGAGTTCGGCTTCGGCCTCAGCGACCGGACCGGGGTCGAGGGGGACAATATCACCCTGACTCATCCCGAGTTGACTTGTGGCGGCCGATATCAGGTTCTGTCCGGCAGCCGAGAGCTGATCAAGGACTGGGACATTCCCCAAGAATTCGTCCATACCCTCCGTGACAGAATTGTAGATGCGACTTACGATGTCCTGGGCGTTCGATTCTTTGCTCGTGTCCTGGTGGGAAGTGATGGTGGACTGCGATAGAAATGAGCGCAGCTCCCGGCTGCGACACACATCGGGCATTTGGAGTAATTGTTGTAGGTAACGTTCCAAGGCAAGACGTCGATTCTGGAGGAACTGTTTCTGCAGCTTCATGACTACTCTCCTCCTAGGAAATTCCAGGTTTCTGGTCGATGGATATCTGCGTCGCAGTCTTTGGTGCAGCTCGTGAAACTCGGAGTATCGCCGAGGAATGGCCCAGATTGCTGCTGGCATCTGGTCGCCGGCCTGTCGCTGAACCTCAATGACGTACAGAGCAAATTCGCGACCGTCGTCCTCCTTACCAACGACGATCGATTTGATGGAGATACTCGACCGACCGTACAAGCTGTTGTCGCTTTCTTGAACAATATATTGCTGTCGCTGAAGCTCTTTCCGGCGGACTTCCCGCTGCAGACTCGCCTTTGACTTGGCCAAAATGCGGAGCTCCGTAATATTGTTTGTCAGCTCGGCCTTCCGGGTCAGTGTATCAACTACTGCTTCTTGAGCGACCAGACGTTCTATGTCATTGTTCAGAGCGGTGATAGCCTCGGCGAGCCCAAGGTCTCCTGGAGCAGCTTCGTGGATCTCATCTTCCATTATGTTCTTATCCTTATCATCGTCATTGTCAACATATTCATCCTCGATGAATTTCTCCTCGTCTGGGAACAGGTCATTGTCAGTAAACACACCAATACGGGACGCCGTATTGACAAGGCCCAACGCGGCGAGGCTCGGTTTCGGCTTGTTCGCATGGTCTGTGCCCGTGAAATCAAGGGAACTCCGAGGTGATTCAATCTGTCTTGCCGATTTCGTAGCCGACACGGGCGACCCGAATAGGGTCTCGTCATCATATCCCATAGTCTCATCCATGGGGCTGTCCGTCATGATATTGTTCATGGCTGCTTCCATATTCGCGATCACTTGGCGCTGATCCACTGCATCCCCATTTAGTGAGTCATGACCGAGGCTGGCAGTAGAATGCGCCAAGGGATCGGTGTCGTACCCATCGTCAAACAATGGCGCCGATGATCCAGAACGTTTTGGCAAATCCCCATCGTCAAACAGCTTCGAGGACGCCATGCTCCGCACGTCCGAAGAAGACACAGCGGCCCAGCGTAAATCTTTAGCCTTCGCAGCGGGTTGCGAGTTGGTCCTCGCGATAGAAGGGGCCTGTACTGCCGGCTTCGTTCTCTGGATGGGAGGCGCCTCGTTCGTCTCGCCGAGGTTACCAGTGCTCTGTACGCGCGAATGTGCCACAGCAGCCTCACTGGACGCCAGAAATTTGTAATAAAGGTCCGACTTGCGAAATTGCGGAAGATATCGTGTTTCGAGTTCTTCCAGAACAGCAGACTGAGCGGCCAATATCGCCGTCCTTGCCGCTCGATACTGTTGCGGCGTTGCTCTTCGCCCCGCAGCCAGAAAGGCCTTGACAGCATCCTTTGATTCTTGAGGGATATTCAGTTCTGCTTTGACCATGTACTTCTCATTGATTTGCGCAATATCCATGCGATCCGCATCCGTCCAGTTCTCTTGAATGGCTGGGTTCATTTCGTCTCCGAAATCGTCTTCTAGGGGGTTGCGGAATCCGTCGACCACCACCCAGAACTGGACCAGCGACATGCGGTTAACCCTGTCCATGTATTCCATGATGTATGAAAGTCCTGAAGCGGTGTGCATGATCTCGACCATGGTCCATTCGCGCGGCTTGACAGCTGGACTGGGCCGAGCATCCGGTCGCGATGCAGCTGTGGGCGGTAGGGATCCATTTTGAGTGAGCTTCTCGATCTTCTGTTCTAGGACGCGCTTAGCCATCTCCAATCGGCGCAGATAAACCGGGTCTTGACCTTCCACCATGCTCTCACGCTGTATCTGGCTGGCAATTGAATTTCGAAACCTCCGCGCATCGGACAGATTCTTGGTTTTACGAATGGCTCTAACAAACCGCTCAAAAGCTCGTTCGCTGTCGTTCGGTAATAGACGAGGCAGATCTTGACCGGGTCTGCTTCGAGGCGTGGGCGAAGCGTGTTGGTCCAGCGCAGCCCTCATCCTGCGGACAGTCTTTCGATCCTGCAACGTGGTACGTCCATACGCCTCCACGACCTGGTTCCAGGTATCCGGATCGGAAAGCATTTGCATGATGGGGAATAAGACGGCGCAAGCGACGATCTCCTTGATGAGCACCAAGGTGGCACGACTCGCCATCATGGTTGGGGACAGAATGTCGGGCAAAATGCGAACCAAAAGTTTGCGGAGGTGCTCCTGCTGTACCGTTTTCGTGTCTGAATAGGCCAAGGCGGCAGCAGGATGCAGCTTTCCATCCTTGTATTTGGCGGCGATGGCCAGCTCCAGCTCTTCTGACTCGGTGACGTTTCGGTTCAAGCTACGGCCCCGTACCGCCCGCTCTGCCTGGTCAAAATCCCGCAGATGTGCTGTGATCAGGGGCACAATCCTGGACACGGCAACATTAACCATGTCCTCATTGAGGATGCGATCTCTGATCTCGCCTAGTGCAGCCCGTATATTCCTGTCCACCTCGTTGACGAAGACTGGGCTCTTCGTGATATTCTGATACCAAGATGACACGAAATCGCGCAGAGCAAGGCCGATCAGGGAATCAAGAGCCTGAGAGACGACGAAGGACTTGTCATAGAGCTGGCGGGGCTGATACTGCCTGGAGCGTCGGACGATCGAGACCTCGGCTCGCCATCTTTTGGGTTCGAGAAGAGCAGGGGAGATGGTAGGAGGGGCAGACAGGGCCTGATACGTCGAGCGAGACCTGGAGACGGTCAAGGTTGCTGTTAGGTTTGCCACACAAGTGACCAGACAGCCGAGAGTGAAAGCATATCCCAAGAACCGCAGGACGGGCAAAGCGCGCACAGCGAGACCCCACGCGACGAAAGCTGCAACGGCTGCCAAGACGACGTGCCTTCGAGCCAGCTTCATCATCGGTGTCGAAGTCGGTGCATATTTGGAACGATCGCCGTGGCCCAGAAGCCAGCACCATCGAGAGGACCACGCTACCTGACACTTACACCAACGCGAGAAACTGTCCGGACGGCCATGACGGTAGAGAGAGGGAGATTGAGACAGTCAAAACATCGATGGTGGACTGGTCGGTGGTGCCATCCACACACTGTAGGTGCCAGTGATGCCTTGTTCACAGTCCCGCGACTGCGCCGTTGCAACGTCACGTGCTCACTGCTCTCTCCCCCATAGCGGCAACTTAGCCGGGCGCGAATCCTCGATGGTACGAAGTCAACTGCGCTCAGTCTCTCGTGCTTCGTCTTTGCGTGGCTCTGGCAAACTGCGCGCTCTGATGAATGTTCTTCCAGCCACAGACAGTTACTCCGTCTACCATGCACGGCCAATGTGGCAATGAAGGCGTGTCTGCTGCACAGGAAGCTCGAGCCAAGGTCGGCGCGACGCAACTCACAACAGGCACCAAGCAAGACGGATATGCAATACTCCGTACACAGAAGGGAGATCAACCTGATACTGTATTGTGTAGGATACGGACCTCCGTACCCAGTACGGAGTATGCTGCAATCGTTCTCCGCTTCGGATGGGCTTCCGATCTTTCGTCCAAGATCTCGTTGGCACTAGTGCGTCGTCTCCTTCCATGGCCTCCTTGGCCTCCCCCGTATTCGAATCGAAAGACCGGCGTGCCTCTGAACAATTTCGCCTGCTCCCGCTGCTCCTCCACCCGGTAGAAGTCAGCAGGAACACAACCGACCTGCCCTTCTTGGTGCGCCGCACATTTCTCCTCGTAGAAGACCAGCCCGGCTCATTCGCCCATCCCGATGTCACTCCATCAGGGCCAGCATCACGCAAATCGGATGCTTTTCCTCCAGTTTCCAGGTGCCAGAACCGTGTTGAGGCCCCCTGGAATCTACGAGGCGCGAGGGCTACCGAACGATACCCGTTTCAGTCGGTGATGATCGTGAAACCGCAATGATGCGTGCGCAGTGGTCTGATCCCTGGACATTATCGTCGCTGCAAACACGGGCCATCGACCAGGGTGAAATCAAAAAGCCCCTGACAAGCTGCCTTCTTTGAGCAGCACCTGACAGAATGAGCCATGCACGCTAGACGCCGATCGGTTGTCACTTGATCTGTCAGCCTCACTTTGGTCTGGGAGCTGGCCATTCCAGCCATGCTTGACTCCCACTGTCGCGAGGTGTGATGCTTTGGCCGTCCGACACACCGTGCGCCTCCGTGCCGTGCTTGACACGCCGCGAAGCACTCTAGGTGGGTTGCCTGGCACAATGGGGGATGTGATGGTTGTTGTTCATCAACCCTAGTGTGGTTTTCCTGCAGCCGAGATTCTACGCCGTCCACAAATCGCCATTCTCCATGAGCCGACACGGCAAGCGCACCCTTGCCCAGCGCAAAGAATGTGGGCGACAGCTGAAAAGCCTGGTATGCACCAAGCCGTACTCGTTCACACTTCCGATCCGTAGACGGCTACACTGTGATCCCATTGCACAATTTCATGAGATCTGTGGTTACGCAGCTGATCTGACACTGACTCCGGAAGTACTGCGGCGTTCGGCGGGTTGCCAGGACGAGCGCTGCGAGGGTGCCTCGATGCCTGTGGCGCGCCGATACGGTGTGGGAGACCGGGGCGTGATTTGGGGGTGGGGGGTTGGTGATTGACGACGCGCTTAGGCCTTCCTTCCATAGGCTGTCCCCGCAAAGACACAGCCACAGGCAAAGGAACAACCCATTTTAGAAGCGCCACGCCGTCGTCCATGCATCTTCCCGCACTTGCACCTTTCTCCTGCCTGTCACTTGCCGGCTAGAAATGCAGCAAACTGGTAGTGTGGGCAGGTGGTCTCTCGAACCGCGGGTGGAAGAACGGAAACCTCCTCTACGTGAAGCTTAATGGCGCTGCAAACCTCATCTCGGATTTGGCCTCCGAATCAATAATGTGTTCAACGACGCGAGGTACGGACTAGCAGTTGGACTGCTTCGCGGACGCTTCTGATTCCAGCGTGCTGGAAATAGGGCCTTACGTCGTCAGTGCACCGAGGATTTGATTTCTATACGCATGCTGACTATTTAGAGGGAGATACACTCGGGCACACCGCACACTCCTGCCGCAGGCCGAAGCCTGTCTTGCCGAAGAGCATTCGCTTACCCAGACACCGCCTTCTAGCATTCGACAGTCGCCTGCCAATGTTTGAGTCATGGAGAGAGATTGAGGCTCCAGAATAGGCTGCGTCATCATAGCGGTGAACGGATCCCGGGGGCGTAATGATCTATTTCTCGTCCTTCCGACGGTGATTCCCTGTGTCTGCCTCGATGCAACTTTCTCGCATGTCAATAAATGCACGCAGAGCCGTCTGGGCGCGGATGAAGGCCCGCCAGCTGGACAGGTGGGTCGATGCATGCTGCGAGCAAAAGGGGTCATGACACATCAGCGGCTTCAGCCAAAGCTCTGCGATGTGGCCCGTTGAGTCTGTCTGCAAGGGGGAACGGCACAGACAGGGTAAGAACTGGCGGGACGTCGACATGGAATTTGCCTTCTCCCTGCTGTTGAGGCTCACGAAGCGAAAATCACAGGGGTACATGACGCCCAAAGCCAGTCGCACAGCGCATAGAAAGCTTCAGCTAAAGACGGCATACTTGCAGTGCTGCAAATGGCCTACTCCATACGCGACAGTACCATATGGCCCACCCAGGTCGGGTCTGAGCATGGACGAAGTAGTGGGAAGGACGAATGATCGAGGCCGGAATTTTCCACCATGCAGAGATCTGCAAACCACTGGCTCCCCTTTCTGCTCTCCTCATATCCGCACGTGCGATCCTGGCGCTCGCGTCTCGCGGTCGATCTTGGAGAGGTCTATCGAAGGGACAGATCGCTCTGTCTGAAAGGGTGTAGCCGACAGATGGCGATAGGGCCGGCCTGGCTGCTTGCCACCAGGTGCCGTCATTGTAGTTCGGGGCAGATGTTAGACAGAGGTCCTAGGATGCGTAGGCAACGAGGGACGGCTCAGGCCCACCGACAACTGCCAGGATGCCTTATCGTTCTGCGAAGGGAAAGGCCCGGGCGGCACGCTTTAGCATCAGGCCTAGAAGCTCCACGACTTCCTCTCTGGCCTGCCAGGGAAGACGGCACTGCAGGCCCCCCTCCCGCGGGATGCGGCTTCCCCGTCGACCGGTGCGAACAGGCCCCAGCGTCTGCTGCCGCACGAGAACGATGCTCGAGTCTCAACGTCGCTCATGTCCCAGGCGAGTATGCGGCCGAGGTAGGACATCGCAGGACACCGGTAGAACCCGACTGGAAGGGCGGTTGTGCACATGCCGCGGCGGTCGTGGCGTCGTGCCCAGCAGCTCGCACACGAGAGAACAGTCGAGTCGACTCGATGTTTCGATGTGCTCTTCGGGCAGGAGCATCGACTGCGGCTAGTCTTGCCTGGAGTTGCGTTAGGCGTTGCAACAATGCTTGAACATCAGCGTCGACGAAAGAACCTTGCGCCAACCAGCGTCCACGTCACTCGCTCTATGACAACTTCAAATCGGTTCCAAGTTCGGATCGTGACCAGCCTGCGTTGCCGTTGGGCCTCTGTAGACTTGTCGTGCCCTTCGAATCGCATCTGTCCCGACTATCCTGCTCTGTTGCGGAAAGGCTCGCCTCACACTTGAAGGGAATGTGACAGCCATGGCCAGGAGCTAGCCAGGGCGGGGTGAAATCCTCGCCATGGTCTACGAGATGCCCCATGAGCCCATGCACTCCCATGTCACGCCTCTGAAACCCCGGTCGCGACCATCCCACTCTCTGACAGCCCTTCTACCATCGTTTTCTTATCCAACACCACTCGTGTCTCCTCCTGCGACTCGAAAACCCACACACCCTCCCCGTCATGCATGCAGCACCCTTCACTTAGTGCGCGATGTCAAGCAGAACGGCTCGGCTTTCTGCTCTCGCCCGCCGTCTATTGGCCGCGTCCACCTGCTCGTCCTTGCTCTCCCAGCGGCTGCTTCAGTGCTCACACTCACCTCACGCTCGCCATGCGCCAGCACCGCGCCGCCGATCTGCAGCCCGGACCTCCACCGCCTATGTCGCTCAGCTGACCAGAGATCGCGCTGCAGGCTGGCGGCGTCGCTCGGAGCGCAGCTCACCCTTCCCCCGGGGTTTTACTCGTTCTGCACACCCTTGGTGCACCGGCCTGAGTCCACCCGCTGCAGACCGTGCAGGGGTGGGTGGGCGACTAGCGCATGTTGAGCGCATCAGGGAACATGGACATGACTGCGCGCAGGCCAACAGGACATTGAGCAGCAAGGCTGACTGCTTTCGTTTCGGTAAAGTGGCGAGGTGACACAGCGCAGGGCCTGCATCCTACCCTCGTCGCCCATTTGTCTCTCAATCGATTGCCTTGCAGCATGCCGGCTCGACCGCAGTGCGGATATCGAGATTTTTGCCCGACTTGGCCGTCCTTATTGCTGCATTGGTCTCCGCACCTGATACCCTGGCATGGACCACCTCACATTCTTACGAGCTCATACAGCACGCACCTCTCTCGAACGGGCAGCGCTAGCCCAGCAAATATAGACGGCCACATGGGTCCAGCTGCCAAGATGGCAGAGCGGGAATTTAGCTTTTGACCATCGACCACTGCTGGTCTCCACCGCGATCAGAGGAGACCGCCGACCCTTCGCGCAGAAAGGCAGCCAATTCCTCGTCCTCCGTCGACGGCGCGCTATTGCTCTCTATTAACTCTTCGTTGGGCCTTCTAGGACGGCTTCGTCTATTTAGTCTCCTTCGTCCCTGTTTCCTTCACGGCTGGGCTAATCGATTGCAGTATGGCTGTCGAATGACTCGCTCACTCACTCTGGGGTTGGTCCTTTCGTTGGCCCAACGTCAGCCTGGCGATATCCCATTGGCCTAGACCATCACACTGACCGACTTATCGTCGATGTTCACTGTCCTTTTGGTGAAGACGGTCGCCTGCAATAAAGCCCTTTGTTTCCCGGCTTCACCTTGGCTCCATAGCTCATCTTCACCTCATCCTTCACTTTCATCCTGTCGCAACGGCTGTGACCAGGTACATGGCCACCCTCACTCAACCATCTTTACTCCCAGGTCTAGAGATCACTCTTGGGTGATCACGAGAAGTGCCGTGGACGACTGCCTTATCATCGACCTTTGTTCGCAACTGTCACCTTCAGGGCAGTGACGCCTCGGAGGGGACGATCTAAGCATCTTTCCATCATGCTACTTCTTTGCCAGAATGCTCACAGACCAACTTGGCGAACCGCGATAAGACACAAAAGGTCCCTGTCGTTCACTAACAATCTTGCCCGTCCCATTCGAGATCTCGCCGGTAAACACCATCCTGAAGAACTAGCACCCTCGTGACCGTGACTGATCCCACTCAAGAGACCGCAATCGTTCCGGGCCCTACAATGGCAATGGCAGAGCTTCCGAACGGAACCGGCAACCACAATGGAAAACCCTCACCTAAACCTCTTGCACCCTCAAACAACCCAATCGATGATGTTGAGACCCACGGCGATCTGAGACTCAATAACTCCGCAAAGAACCACGACATGAACGGCGAATTCGAAGGTCCTCAGATCAACGGTGATCATATTCACCTGAACGGATCCGTTAGCGACCCAAATGCGAATCACCTGCATGCTAGTCTTGAGGTCGACCGCGACATTGAACCATACCATCACCCAGGTTCGGACCATGTCATCCGCTTGTCCGGGATTGAACACTGTATGCCTCGCTCCTATATTCGGATCTGCCTGGCCTACCGCCTCCCGAGACAAGAGATGCTCGGCGATGTAGTGACAAGGTTGAATCACTTTGTCAGAGAGACGGTCAACGCGAAGCCATATCTCAGTGGCTATGTGGTGGCTGTGGAAAATCCTGGCAATCGGGTTGGTGCGGTCGAGATTCGATTCTCAGACACAGACTTTCTGGAATATCCAGATGTTGGCGTTCGTCACTTGACGCGGGAAGAGGTCCCGTACACCTATGACCAGCTCTGTGAAGATGGCTTGCGCCCGAGCGTGATTAAACCCGAGATTGTGTCTGCATTGGGAGAATCCGCAGATGAAGATCGAGCACCGGCATTCCGAGTCCAAGCAAACGTGGTTGAAGGAGGCATCATCGTGTCGGTGTACTTGCACCACTGCATCTCGGACGGCAACGGTGCTGAGTGGCTCATCTCGGGCAATGTACTGAGAGACGACTTCGCCTTCAAGCGGGATTTGGACGGCGGAGACCACGACATCCCTAGTCTATCCATGAGACTCGATACCTTCGCCCGGCACAAGAGTCAGGTCCGAAGCGAGTTGTCCTACTCTTCCGCTAACCAGATCAATGATCGGCATCTGAAATACAAGACAGTGCAAGCGGCGGAGAACTCACATCATGTCATCAAGCCCATCGGGCGTGGCTGTGTCTTCGCAATACCGCTGACCAAGCTCGCCGACCTGAAGCAGCGCCTCATGACCCTTGCACGCGCCGAGCGCATGAGCCGTAGCGACGTATTGATGACCCTCATCTGGCATGGTATGACAAAAGCTCGGATCCCTTCTCTATCACAGAACCCAACAGTCACCACTTCCAAACTCAACATTCCCGTCAACATCCGGACGAGAATAAAGAACAAGCTGCCGGAATCATATTTCGGCGCTGCCGTGGACTTTGCGTCTGTGGAAGCGCCACTTTTTCATTTTGCGGACAACGACGACGCTTCTATGTGCGAGACCGCCTTGGCGATCCGTAAAGCCATCAACCAAGTGACGGAACCATACATCCGACAGTCAATTGCCCTGGCGGAAAACCCCAATCCAAAGATCGATGTCCGCGACCTGCAGGGCAGCAATATGGATCGGACAGATGGCGCCGACATGTATATTACGAGCTGGGAGAAATTGAAACTTTACGACGCCACGTTTGACATGGGTCTCGGTCGACCAGATTGGGTGCGCAAGCCGTGGAGTAGAGATCCTGGCTCCTGCATTGTTCTCCCTTTCGACGACCGCAAGGACTACCTTGAAGTCGTGATTCAAATGGCAGAAGCTGACATGGGTCGGTTGTTGGAGGATAAGGCCTTCATGGGTTATGTTGACAGATGGATAGAATGACGGGATCAAGCCAGCGAATGCATGCATACTGGCGCGCTAAAACGGGTACTGGACAACGACAGGGATTTGCTTGGTTGGGACAAGCGAAAATATCGTGGGCATCATGAGCGTGCGTCTGCGCGAAACGTCTGGGACAGCCATCATCGCTTTTCAATGGCTGGGAAAACCTTACATAATCTCCAAGCAAGCACGAGGCTGCTTGCGGTGTACCACCACCATCTTTCGGGCAACATCATGGGACAGGCACCGGTCGGGTAAAAAGGCAATGGCAGGATTAATGCGGGTAGTGAAGGTTGACGACATGAGAATCAGATCTCCTTTCCTCGGCATGTTGACCGAGGGTTCATTTTCACAAACAAAGCGTACCCAGGCTGTATTGCCCTCGGCACCTCTACTGTGGTATGTGTAAAAGGGCCTGAGTAAGGTGAGGTTGAAGTGAGTGACAGAAGAAACACATCCAGCGATTTGATCCATTTTGCGTCGAGCAATCACGTGAATACGCGTGTACACCCCGCAACAAAACGCGCTCCCTCAGGACGCGCTTTTTGGCCACTGACTGCTGCTCATTCCCTCTGCGATGCTCTGTACTGGCCTCTATTTGCAATCGCTGCTCCTCTACACGTGCTGCTTCTCCGGTGCTCTCTTCAAGTTGAGAAACAATACTCTTCAACTTAAAATCCAATCCTCCGCTCTCGCCCGCCTCATCGACTATCAACCGAGATGACTCAAGTCGAGGATAATGAAACACCTCAGGATGAATACGAGGAGATGCCTGGCGGACCTGGGGCACCTATCCCTATCTCGCAGCTAATAGTGAGCACTTACTTATGTTGACGTCGCCCATTTAGTGCCTGGCTGACCCCTTTCCAGGGTGTTGCTGGATTGAGCGAGAGAGACATCAAGCTTGTTGTTGAAAGCGGCTACCATACAGTCGAGTCCATAGCCTACACGTGAGAGTTTTTACCCCAAAGCGACCAGACCTAGGCTAACCCTGCAACAGGCCTCGGAGACAATTGGAACAGATCAAGGGTATCTCAGAGGCGAAGGCGTCCAAGCTGCTGAATGAAGGTATGCTGAAGAACTCTTGACCTTTTCCCCGTTCAGGCTGACCGTGACCTAGCAATGAAATTGGTCCCCATGGGCTTCACTACCGCGACGGAAATGCATGCCCGACGAAGCGATCTCATCTCCATCACGACCGGCTCCAAGAACCTCGACAGACTGCTCGGCGGCGGTATCGAGACCGGCTCGATCACGGAGATATTTGGAGAATTCCGCACAGGCAAGAGTCAGATTTGTCACACGATGGCTGTTACCTGTCAATTGCCGTTCGATATGGGAGGCGGGGAAGGCAAATGTCTGTACATCGACACTGAAGGCACGTTTCGACCTGTACGTCTGCTGTCAGTGGCACAACGGTACGGACTTGAAGGAGAGGAAGTCCTTGACAATGTTGCGTATGCACGAGCTTACAACTCCGAACATCAGCTACAACTACTGCAGCAGGCCTCTCAGATGATGTGTGAGACCCGGTTCTCTCTGCTCATCGTCGACTCGGCCACGTCGTTGTACCGAACAGACTACAACGGGAGAGGAGAGCTGTCCGCTCGACAATCACACATGGCCAAGTTCTTGCGGATACTTCAGAGACTGGCGGATGAATTCGGCATCGCAGTCGTCATCACAAATCAAGTGGTCGCACAGGTGGATGGTGGTCCCAGTGCCATGTTCAACCCAGACCCGAAGAAACCGATTGGCGGCAACATTATTGCTCACGCCAGTACCACCCGGCTAAGTCTGAAGAAGGGTCGTGGCGAGACTCGCATTTGCAAGATCTACGACAGCCCTTGTTTGCCGGAGAGCGACACGTTGTTCGCGATCTATGACAGTGGCATTGGCGATCCCCAGCCCAAAGATGACAAGGAGGGTTGATTTCGTGGTTGACGACTGAATACTGGTCTATGACGGGTAAATGCATAACATGTTAGCAACGGCGCAGTCGGAATCCTGCAGAGGCTGTCCCGTTTCCTTGTGAGCGTTGATGTCTGATGGCGCGAAGCATGACGGTCTACACACCATGTTGCACGAAATGGAGGGTGGAAACGTGCCAAAGGCTGGAAGGATCTTGTCGACGCTGCACGGATGTGTGCTGGTGTGGCACGAGGCCAGATTCAAGCAAGGACAAGCAGGCGGCTTGCGCAATGCATTCTTGGTAAATGAGCAATCACAAGCATTGTGGCTGATGTGCATCACGCTGGCTGGAGCAAATGGGAGACACTCCCTGCCGACAGGATGCCGGGCTCCAAGGCCCGACTTCCAGGTTTTCAGGAAGCACCCTCTCAAGGTTGTTGTCACTCCGCAATCATCGAGAGCAGTGCCCGGCGGAATCAATTGTGCCATTGAGCTTCCTGCGGACACCGGTACTCGTATTACCCAGGAAAGGCTTTGGAAGTCGGCTTAGCGGCATGTACGAAAGGGACGAGCCAGCTGAAGCGGCTGCCCCAGTGATCCGCGGCGGGTGATTGCAGGTGCCCATTCGTGCCCATTCTCCAATCCGCCCGGGGCAAAGATCCACGCTTATCCACTGTTGCTTAGGGATGACCTTGGCGTCATCATACACCGCGGGCGCCGGGACACGGACAAGATCAGCTCGTCGACTATCTTGCGACACGACGGGATTGTTTAGGGAAACAGGTAATTCTCTCCCCGGCCCGAACTTTGTCTTCAGCTGGCTGTATTCATAGTCCTCTTTTGACTCGTATTCATCGCCTCGTTACTGTTCCTGTACAGTAGACGGCACCATTCCTTTTGTTTATCTCGACACCTTTCCACGTGTATAGAGCACCACTTGCGCGTCCTTCTTGGCCTCAGTTTCGCTTCACCTTCGCGTCTGCGACAATTGGTAACTTGACTGCACCCGGTCGCGGAAGCTTCATTGATTCTCACTCGAGCAATCCGACATCAGGAATCGTGAAGGCAACGGCGCGTGGGTTGCTCAGATGGAAGGTGAGCTGTCCGGCGCAGTCTACGCACCGCCGAGCTGACGTGACTTTCAGGACAAGTCGACGGCAATGTCGAGGGTCGAGAACGTCATGTCCAGGTCACCGAGTCTCAAGAGGGCTATGGGTCTGGCCCTGATGTCGCCAACTCGAGTAATGCGATCGAAGTGCTGTGCGGTCCGCTCCTCAACTATCAGCGCATGAGCGAGGAAGGTCCCTCGGCTGTAACCTGGCACGGCTCCGTCCTACTCGTGACGAAACCGAACTCCAAGATTCCCACCCTCGAGCTGAAGTTGGCCGGCCCTTGGGACCCTAGCGCCCGGGTCCGGAGTTTGCAGTCGCAGCTCGTGCAAGGGCTGAAGCTCTACTCGGATCCGGACAAGACGTTTTGGCGGTTCACGCTCCGAGTTCCTTTGGTCGAGGCAGAGGCCAAATGGGAGTACTCAATACCAGACATGCACTTTCTCTCCGAAGTCAGCAAGGAGCCTTCGCGGCAGTTTGTTGTCCCCTCGGCGACCGAGTCGATGCGCATCATGTTCCACTCTTGCAACGGATTCTCTGTCGGCACAGACGAAGATTTCTGGTCAGGTCAGCGCTGCCCCAACCCCGTGGAGATAACAGGCAGAAGAAATTGACGTGTAGACTACCAGGTCCCGTGCTCTGGAACGACGTTCTGCGAACCCATCAGCAACGGCCGTTCCATGTCATGATCGGCGGAGGTGACCAGATCTACAACGATTCGATCCGAGTCAAGGGCCCGCTGAAGGAATGGACGGCCATTGCCAATCCCAAAAAGAGGAAGGAATATCCGTTCGGGGAAGACATGCGCAACCGATGCGACCAGTATTACTTTGATAACTATGCCCGGTGGTACTCGACCGAACCGTTTGCCTCCGCGAATTCCCAGATCCCGCAGATCAATATCTGGGACGATCACGACATCATCGACGGATTTGGCTCATATACGGACCACTTTATGCGATGCGCCGTCTTCCGTGGCCTGGGTGGCGTGAGCTTCAAGTACTACTGCTTGTTTCAACATCATACAGCCCCTCCCGTATCGACCTTCACCACGGACGCGCCCAAGACGATGAGTGCCGATGCCAATGGTACCGCGGGCGCCGACCCCCGCCAGTTGAAAAACACGTATGTGTACAAGACACCGGCGGATGACCCCAGCTGGATCGTCGGGAAACGCCCTGGTCCGTACGTCGAAGAAAAGTCAAGAAACCTGTACATGCGTCTTGGTCGCCGTATCGCGTTCTGTGGCATCGACGCGAGAACCGAGCGGACCCGGAAACAGGTCAACTACCCAGACACGTACGACTTGATCTTCGGAAGACTGGAGAAGGAATTTACGGCTGCGCGAGGCGAAATCAAGCATTTGATTCTCCTGCTCGGCGTGCCTATCGCGTACCCTCGCCTGGCCTGGCTGGAGAATATCCTGTCCTCCCCACTGATCGGCCCTATTCGCTTGCTCAACAAGAGGTTCGGGCTCGCCGGAGGCTTCTTCAACTCGTTCGACGGCTCAGTCGATCTGCTAGACGATCTGGACGACCATTACACCGCACGCCACCACAAGACCGAGCGCCGCGAACTGATCCTCCGATTACAGAAGCTGGCAGCCGACTTTTCCGTCCGCATCACCATCTTGGGCGGCGACGTGCATCTTGCAGCCCTCGGTCGATTCTTCTCCGCCCCATCGACTCACATGGATCCCATGCACGACCCACGGTACATGGCCAACATCATCTCGAGTGCCATCACCAACAAACCGCCTCCGAAAGCGGTCGCGAACCTACTGGCGCGAAGAAACAAGGTCCACCACTTGAGGGACGGCAATACTGACGAGACGATGCTCAAGATGTTCAACAAACAGCCCGGTGGAATGGTGAAGGGCGCCGACTGGAATCAATGCACCATGCCCAGCCGCAACTACGCATGCATCACCGAGATCCCGGACGATGGCACGACCGAATCGACGCAACCGATGAACGGCCAAGTGCGCGGCGACGTACAGTCAGTGTCGGATGTGGCCAATTCGACGGGCAAGACCGGCAAAGCACGTCCTCATCAAGGCAAAGACGCGCCAGATGGACGTGGGCCTCTGCACGTCGGCGAGGAAGGCGCGGGCACAGAACACCCCGCCGCGGATGGTATCAGCGTTGTGGCCGCGGCGCCTCCGTTAAAGGGCGGCTTGAACGTCTCTATCAAGGTGGAGATCGACAACCAAAATCGAGAAGGCAGGACGGAGGGGTACGGCATGAGCAGTAAGTGTTTGCCTCGTTTCGGTGTCGAAACGTGCAGTCAAGAGTTCATCCTCGCTAACGGTTGGTGCCCTCTAATAGTCCCCAAGCTCACAATCAGACCGAAATCCCATACTGGACCGCAGCCCCACGGGACGAACGATCACGGACACGCTCACGCAGCCGCAGCATCAGTGACGGGTGGTACGTCTGGTGGATCTGCGGCGTAGTCCCGCCTTATGATGATGGCAATATTCGCGACGGAGTCCACGTCCACGTCCGCGTCCGAGTCAAATTCCGGGCGAGGTAGGACTCGAAACAGCTTGAAGACATGGAATCCCGAGTCCGCTTTGAATCGTGGGCCTGACCCTGAGTGCGATGCGGACTCGGGCTTGGACTACGAGCATGAGCTTGACTTTGACACTGACCTTGTACTTGAGTCGGCAAGTGAATCGGGGAAGGTGAAGAGAGTATCCTTGAGGACTACTCGACTCGGGAAACCACGCTATTGTCAGGCACCCTTTGTGGCGAGTATCCCTCTCGAAGTGATGGGAGGAGACGACGAGAATGGTGCGGAAGGATGTGCCGGTCCCAAGGTAGAGGAGGAGAAGGAGAAGGACTGACTGGCTCGTTCGCTCCTGGTGCGCCCTTGAATGAGCCTCCACACAGGAGTAGACCCAGACAGAGACCAGTTGACTTGATCGCCCGTGTGTTAGTAGGTACCTTATCAATACTGTAATCAACCGAATCGAACACTAATTTCCTTTTGAACTTGAAGTTGAACTGGAGACTTGGACTTGTGACCGACCTTCATCTTGCGACCGGTCTTCGACTTGCAACGAGGATGGATGCATGGATAAGTCAAGCTACAGCTAGGCAGGTAGGTACCAGGTACGGTTACGGGTGCAATTAGATGGCTGCAAACAGCGATATGGTACCAGTAAGGTACGTGCCTGTACGTACTTGGGTTGATTGCCAGGCTAATTATGTAGAACTGGGTAACTGTACGGAGTACGGGCTACGTAGTCACTATATACTGCCTAGGTACCTAGGAGGTAGGCACTTACTGTACGGAGTGCGTGGCATGTTTACTTACTTACTGAGTGACTGCAGTAACAGCAGCAACAGCAACAGCAACAGCGACAGTGGCAGGGCTACGAGAGAGTAATTAAATACAACGGCGTACTCCCTCCCAACTCCGTACAGGGGATTTGATTTTGATAATTAGATAGAGATACGTACATAGTGAAGACCCCTAGGTATAGGGAGTCGTCATGTACATGGACCAATTATGACCGTGACTCTGTACCACTGATACTACGAGGACCTCGACTCTACACTTCATGGAGAAGCGAGCGAATGGGATGTACTCATAGTAGTTACTCCGTAGTCTGTACGCGTTTGTATTCCGGGGCCATAACTCAACGATGTCGAGTCAGACTAGGTATCTAGCTAGGTAGGTAGGTAGGTGGGTAGGTAGGTAGCATACGTACGTACGTACAACACTTAAATGACGAGCTGGTAGTCGTAAACCTGTGCTCCGTCTGAATCTTGCGTTTATGCGCAGTCTCAGTCTCAGCGTCTAGCCCTACCCCTATCCCCGTCCCTCTCCCTGGCGAGATTTGATCCTCGTCACGTAGCCTGCACTGTCTCTCTACCGCTTCCACCACTCTTGGTGATCGTAGTCCGCCTCTATGAACCACGCACTGCCTCCCGCCGCTCAAGAAACCGTGATGCTGGACGATCCACTGCTCTGGTATCCCTCTGTGGCAACAATCTGGTAATCAAACGCGCCGAGATTCATCCCAAGCTTCTTCCACGCATTGAAATGATTGGCAGTGGTGACAGTGCCGCCGACGCGCTTGCCCGTGCGGATGGACCAATACTGCGTGAAGGTCGCGGTTCCCTGGATGGACGCTGGGGTTGTCGAGTGGAATTAGTGTTCGCCCCTTTGCTATCTTCAGTGGACAGCACTTACGCGCATTCACACGCTGAGCGGTGTAAATATTATATGTGCCGCCATCGCTCTGAACTTGGCCCTTGTAGGTCAGGCCGCTGCTGGCCGGGTTGTAGGTGCCGTACGATTCGAGGATGTAATACTCGATCAAGGGGCCGGTGGTCCAGCCATAGACTGCCAGGTAAGCATTCCCACTTGGACTGAAGGTGCCGGAGTAGTTGATGGTTCTGCGTGGGGCGATTAATTAGCGATGCTGCCTGAGGATCTGACACAGGGGCAGAGCGCACAGCGAGCAAGACTCACCTGGCAGAACTGGGATTCCAGCCTTTCCCTGCGACAAAGTTGCCAACGTTGCTCCATTGCGTCGTGTATGAGCCGCCGGCACCATTGTTGTACGTCACGCTACCACCACCGTCGGTCCAGAACGAGTAGAAGTACCCGTTGTTCGTCCCGGTGCCTGGAGAGGTGCGCTTGTCAAGCTCCTGGGTTGGGGCAAAGCTATCTCTCTCTGTAAGCTCACCAGCCGGAGCGCTGAAGACTCCAACGGCGGCAGTCAGGACGAGGAAGAGTGAAGAGAAGGAGACCATATTGGAAGTCGTCGGTAGTGATTGATCTGATGTGAGCACTGACTTCCCGGATGGAGGGTCCTTTTTATGCCGTCTTGCTGGTCTTTCACCCTCCATCTTCTGCACCGGTAAAATTTGAACTCGCCCCTCATTCTGACCGTGGTCGTCCGGTAAAATGAAGCATGACGACCTGATCAAGGGGAACATCAGGTAGGACATGGGAGGGCGGCGATAGCAAGGTGTGCCCTGTCCAAGAGGGCTAGTCTGCCGCAACATGTAGTTCAAAAAGGGTCCGCACGAATGGAAGTCAAGAGTCCGGAAGGACCATTTGGCATTCCTTGCGATGGCAAATATCCCCCGTACCGCCACGATCCCTGCCACGCCCGTTCAGTCAGCTCACGCTGCGTTTCCAACACCTATTTCCATCCAAACTGGTCAAGTTGCTGCCAATGGGCTCGACCATTTAGCCGTTTCGTCGGAATTGCTTCTTGGCATATTGTAGTTCGTGACTGAAGTCCACTTTTGTCGAAGTGTTTCAGACCCTGACCATCCTCGTCACGATGTCTGGCGTAGCTTCATCCCGGCAATTTTCTTCACATGACTCGAATGGTGCGAGGTGAAGTCTAAGGGACTGTAGACCATTGATGTCATTGACCTTGACAGTAAGTTTCGGGCGAAAGTACTGTGCGACTCCTGATGTGATCGGTTAAGAACCTTGAGCGGTGGCTTGTCTCTCCATCGTGAAGAAAGACGACCCGGTAGACTTATTCCGTCTTGAGGGGAGCGGTTCTCGTCTGCAGAAGACAGTCTTGATGACACCACCCATGGGCCCGGATTCACACGATCTTCGCGAACCTCTTGACGAAGGCGTACGTGAGAATATTCTCCGCTCCGCTGCATGCACCTGGTTCGGGCCGGCCTGGCATCAGCGCATCGCCAACAATGTTATTAGGCTAAATGTGCACAGATTTGCGGAGCCCCGCGATCTGCTGTCGTGGCGCGATCTGATCACAAGGCAGTCCCGTAGAAGGAAGGTACCTGTTTGCTTCTTCTAGCGTTCATGTCGCAGACCACAGATAGTTCCAAGACGCAGGCAATGTATGCGATGAGTGTGGCGGCCGGATAAATTGGGTTGTGTACCGATTGACGCACACCACAATAGTACCCTTGACATCAGCTGGCCCTGCATCGATCTGGAGAACAGGGGATGCTGGGGGTTCTTTACCTCTTTTCGACGTTGAAAGCCGACGTGAGATCCTCCTCGTTAGCCCCTAACGCGATGGACATATCGGCTCGTTGGATGGTCCTGCGTTGGGTTGATGTGGTGTGCATCACGCTTCCGATCTGACATTGAAGCAGTCAAGATGTCGCCAATTGCTATCATACCGCATTTGAGATTGAGCTTCGTGGAGGGAGCATGGCCCGGGCGCAAATAAAATCAAACTGTTTCATGGCAGGGAAGATCAGGAACCATACCCTGGGCTGCCCAATCAGCTGCCCACATTGGCCTTGGAACCGGCCTGAAAGGTAGCTGCATGTTGATGGAATGTTCAGTCCAATGAGCATTGTATGCCTGACAGCCATGAGCAGCGCCATGAAGATTCGGCAAAAGCTTGACTCTTTCTGGTATAGAAGTCGACAGTCCCACTTGCTCTTTGTACTCGTACTGCTTCAGTTGAGTTCGACGGTCCGTTCGGTCGTAAGAAGAATTGCTGAGGCGTGACAGCCTGGTAGACTTTCCGCAGTAGATGGCTACGAGGCCTGTTGCTTTCAGCTTCTCATATGGATTTAGGCTCTTTACGAGCTGCTCGAAATCTCTCCAGTCATGGTGGCCGTATCAGCTGTGAGAAATGAGATAAAGGGATCAACAGACCTTAAGCGAATGGCGAAAGAAGCCACTTCGTCACAGACAATGACTTCCACCATACCGCAGACGTTGCTTCCAAGATGCAGTGGACTTTTGCTGTAGCCGCCTTTTTGGCAGTCTCTCTCCTGCCGTTGGAAATCCAATCCAGAGACGCCAACCGTGCCCGAATATCCACGTCTTGGGTGCTCGAGGGACGACTGCTCCGGCTGGTTATAGATCAGCAAAGACCTTCGGCAATATGATCTTGAACGCCTATCCGGGCTCGACAGCTGAAGTCATTGACTATCCGGCCGCAGGTAGCATCGACGCGGCGTATGTCTCTTCAGTGCAACAAGGAACACAGAACATTGCAAATCAGAACAACAACTTCAACAAGCAATGCCCGAACACCAAATTGGTTGTCGTCGGATACTTCCAGGTCAGCCTCTGTCATAGCACCAGTCCGCATGCGCCATAACTTACCTCTTACAGGCAGCGAAAATTGGGGACAATGCCTTGTGTAGAGGTGGCGATCCTGATCACGGCATCACGTACACGAAACCTTTGATCTCCTCTGCGGCCCGCAATCAGATCGAAGCCGTCATCTGGGCAAGGAATCCCAGAAACTCGCTCGCCGAAACATTCCAATATGGCAGTTGCACTGCAGGAGGGGTGAGTTCGTCCCACGTTCGACTGCTGGTCCTGAGACTGATTATCCTCTGCGCGCAGTTTGATGCTCGTCCGGCTGGATCCTCCTGCCCGACATATCAGTCTCGCAACCGCTCGTACTGCGACGCCTCTGATCCATACTGCTGCAACGGCAACAATGCACTCGCTCATCAAGGACACGGGTCAGAGTATAGCCAGAACGCCTTAGCATTCGTTCAGAGCAAGCTAGGATAGGAGGGTTGCTAGCGCCACGGGCTGCAGAACAAAGACAGGGGCATGGACAAGCAAAGAACCGGTTGTTTTGCAAATGTATTTGATCCATCGGTGATGACCTCGCGGGGTAATAGCCGGAAAACTCTTCCCTAGAGGATGGACTTCATGCATAGAAGACTGCCGCCTTGTCGGATGACTCGGGGAGTGATAGAGGAGCTCGGTACTGCAGCAGTTGGCGCCGTAGACGGCATTCTTTCCGCCATTGTTGCTGTATTCATGAGGGCGGACGAACATTTGGCAGGCGGATAATGCAAACCTCAGCTCTCATACGTTCCGCTCAAAATAGCTTTGCACCATGCCCTCAATCGTAGGCTCATACTCGACCAACTTGACATCACCAGACTGTTCATTCAACACCGTATTGGCCTGCACAAACACCTTCCTTGGCGTCTTCTTCTTCAAAACGATAGGTCTTGCTTTCTCTGCCCACCATTGATCCACGCCAGTAATGTCGTCGTACATCTTCTTGCCTGCCTCGAAATCGGCAGTTGCCTTGTAGATGTGTAACTTTTGCAGATAGGCCTCGACTGCCGGTCGTCCATGTGAGATGATCTTACTGCGGTCCAGGTAGATTTCCAAGTCTTCTGGATTATTCGCGTCACCATTGAGAGCCTTGATCTCGCAGAAGCCGCCGCCAGCGTCCAAAAATGTGCGCAGAATGGAGAAGCGAGCCTGCATATGAGCTTGACCCCATTTTCTAGACTTAGGATCCCAGTATTCGAGAGCCGCTACGCCAGCTCGCGCCATTTGCAGATAAGACACATAAAGGACGTCGCCAGCCTCATTGTCGATGTCTTCTCTGCCATTGCCGAAGCCAAAAATTTGCAGAATTTCAAAGTCACAAGCGAGAGCCATCGCAACACATTCAGCGCGACACTCCTCGTACGAAGAGGCAATGGGTCCGAAGACGCTCGACCAGGTTTGGCCAGGCTTGTAATACGAAGTGACCGGTTTCTTCGTAATTGGGCTGACGGGAGGATTCTTGATGTCGAAATTATACTCCCCTGGTGCAGTTTCCTGGAGCAGCTTGCCACAGCCATGACCGAGGAGTTCATGAATGCCCACTTGGACCTCGAAAGCAGGATCGCGGTACTTGCGGTACAGCTCGTCGTCCTGTTGGCGGATGAAGGGAATAGGCTCATTGGGAGCTTTGGCGCTGAGAACGTTGCCTAAGCTCACATTCTTGAAGCCTTCGTTCTGTCTGATGAAGTCGTAGTTCGGAATGTTGATGCCCGCGGGGATGCCGCTGCCAGCGAAGCTCAAGACTTCCAACGAAGTAAAGTCCGGGCTCAGGAATTTGTCCTTTTCGAAGTCTTTGGACCAAGGCAGTTTCGGGATCATGCTCGGAGCGGCGTCGACAAGCTTGCCGAATGCGCGAGTCCGCTCTTGGTTGACCATAGCCACAAAGCCTTCCCATTCGCCGCGGACACCGTGAGGGTCCCGATAAGTCTCCACAAAGCCTATGTCTGTTTCGACCATGGGCTTCTTGTCCTTGATCCAGTACCGCTGAGATTCGACGAATGCCTGGATGCTGCCTGTACTGAAGGTCTTCGCATACTCGTCCATCATCTTCTCTTCGATTTCATTAGCGGCTTCTTTCTTTGCCTTCTTGAACTCAAGGGCAATCTTGGCCATCTCCTCTTGGTAATCACCGTAGGCTAGGCGCAGCTTCTTTCCAGCGAGTGGGCCTGTCAGGTCGATCGAGGTGACATCACCGAGGTCCCGCTCTGAAGCTGGGGGGTTGGAGATTCCAGAAGCTATGAGCAGTTCAAAGTCACCCGAGTCGAGCTTTCGCAACCTGGTGTTCTCGATCAACAATTTCTTCTCTTCTAGCACGTCTCCCACAATGGAAATCTCCTCTTTCGTGATAGTCGGCGAGTCTGGATAGTAGTTCGTCATATGGCCTGCTTCAGGGTATCCCAGATGCATGAGAGCGACATCTTTGGTCTCGTATATGCCTCCCCCAGTTTTGGTCGCCTGCTCATATAGCTTCCGTGTTTCTTCATTCACACCACTGAGCTTTTTCAGCTCTTCCGGCGATATTCTAGGTATGAATTTTGAGTCACCGAAGCCTTTGTAATTTCCCGTATTGCCCAGGAATTGTGCAGCATACTCGAGCCACAAGGCGATATCTGAGGAAGAGACCGATGTATCGGCAGAGAGTTTGCTGTAGTCACCACCGCAGGCACGATGGAACGCTAGAATGAGATCATAAATGACGGGAGATTCAGGCGATACTTGGGCCAATGTTACCCTCGTGCCATGGAAAGATGCTCGGCTCAGATGGTGGGCGTAGCGCTTCTCTTTGGGTGAAAGGGCGGCGAAGTGAGGGGCAATCTCCAGTCGAACGACCGTCGGAGGGTTGTCTGCCAGATAGTGAGATCGAAGTGAGGGATCCATATTGCTATCCGTGGACACTCTGGAGAATTGTGGAACCAGTTGTGCCAGACGGCGAACCAATCTCTGGAGAGGGGATATTGTTGTCACTGGAGGCCGCATGCAGATGTGGTTCAATGCAGCCTCAAGTCCGCAACGAGGCTGGATTCGAGGACAAGGCTGAGCACAAGTTGAAACACGCCAAACCTGCCAAGGTCCTTATTAGTAAGCATGGGCTCTTATTCCACCATTACTTATGCTTTACCCAACACGCCCAATAAGGGGCGACATCTCTTTGTCTACAAATGGTGCCCTTGTGTTTATATCAGCCCAGAGCCACGCCCATCACGTCAGCGTCGTTCCCTCATCATCTTTGCAAGATTCTCAAATGCCTCTCGCCGCTTGTCGACGATGTCGTGAAAAACGTGTGCTGGCCCAACGGATCCGATGACGATCTGATCGCTGCCAGAGAGGAGACCGTCGAAGGCAGCGTCGCAGAACTTGTCAACCGGCATGCCAAGCTGGCGTCCCTGATCTGCACCCATGTAATCATGCAATTCGGCTTCCAATTGTCAGCCACTTCCCTTGGAACCATGTGTACAAAGCACTTACTCTGGACGGGAGGCGGCGACAACTCGATGACTTGGACCGACGAATTCCTCAATTGCTCGCGTAGGCAAAGAACAAAGACATTCAGGGCTGCTTTTGAAGCCGAATACGCAGGTAACAAGGCTGCAGGTACAATTGCCAGGTTCGATCCAGTGCTGGTTCCGTCAGTAGCTGCTGATTTCTCGTGAGAAGGGGAAGGCTCACAAAATGAAACTCGTCTCGGTCTCCTTGCCCCGTAGAAACGGTAGAAATTTCATAGTCAAATCGACAAAGGACGAGAAATTGACTTCAACCTCGGAGTGAAACGCGGCAAGGTCGACCTTCTCTGGCTTTGCTAGGTCGATGGGACTCTGGACACCTGCATTCAAGAAGACACAATCCAGGTCCGGGTAACTGTTTGTGACATTCTGCACGAATTGGTCGATATTGCACCTTTCGCTGATGTCAAATTGAATAGCGCTGGCTTTGTCCTTGCCATGCTTCTCAACAAATGCGTCGAGTCGTTCCTGTCGGCGGCCAACAGCGATGACCTTGGCCCCTTCGCGGATCAAGCGATCTCCAATTGCAGCGCCAATCCCAGCGGTGGCCCCGACAAGGAGCACTCTTTTACAGGCGAACGTCATGGTGGTGAGACTTCCAGTCTGGTCACGGGAGGACTGAAGAGAAGGCGCGGGGCTGAACAAACTCGCTGAACTATTGGGAGAGAGGTCTGAGCCGAGCCTGGTATGAAGCCGTCTGTGGGAGTGTACTTATACGCCAGCTGGGCCATGATGTTGTCCATCGGGTAAACATAATGCGAAAGCCCAGAAGGTCCACATGCCGGCCAGATAAACTGGAACTCCATATTTCTCCCCACCGCGTGCTGCGACCAGGAGATAGCGAGCCGGACCGGCCAAACCAGCCATTACCACATCCGCGTCGCCTGGGTGTGACACGACGGGTTCACGAGTTGGACTGGCCCGTAGCCAGCAGTGGGCATGGGGAAGACGAGCACAAGACATGCTGACACATCCACTCCGTACTTCCTCAACCGCCTCGTGTCCTCGTATCCCGATGACGTCGACGGAACACTTACCGGATGTGGCATGGTCGGATGCGGAGATAGATTCGCCGAAAGCCGGTTCAGCCCGGCCGGAGAGGATGCCAGACGCAGGAAGAATCTCGTGTCTGTCCCGTTGTAACTCATACGCTGGGCAACAAAACCTTCTTCACACATCCTTCGAGCTCCCCAGTCTTGGCTGTTCATGTCTCGTTCTCTGGCCTATTGTGGCGTAGAGTCATGTCCAGGTCGAGACCTCCCTCCAACCTCTCTGTCATTGCTTGGAGTCCTAGTCCCCTCTGCAGGGCCAGAAGCCGGTCCCAATGGTCTACAATGGCAAGCCATCCAAAGCTTGCGTCCATTGCAGGCGGCGGAAACTCCGGGTATAGGTCCACATCCCTGACGCACCTGATGCGGTTTCGCTAACGACATTTCAGTGCGATCTTCGAAAAGAAGCATGTGGTCAATGCGTGAGAGCTGGTCTTACTTGTACTGGCTACCGGGACCCGGGCCAGTTGAGGATCCAGGATGAGAGCGAATCGACCAGACAAAGGGCGTTGGGATTGAAATCGCGATCAATCACGTCTCCAATACATGTGCCACTGGAGGAAATGGCGCGGGCAGCATTCTTCTCCCATTATGTCCACGGATTCTCCACAACGTATGATGTGCTGGAACTCATTAGTCGGCAGTCGGGCCTGGACAAGCACCTAGCGGCGAGTGTGGATGCCGTCAGCCTAGCTTTCTTCACCTTCCAGTACGACGCCGGATCAGCTCTGAAGCCAGCTCGGGAGAAGTACTTGTCTGCTCTTCCGCTCGTTAAAGCCGCCCTTGGCGCTCCCGAGTTCCTGGCCAGCAATTCGACCTTGTTGGCAGTGCTCCTTCTTGACCTGTTCGAGAAGATCACCAACCGCAGTCCCATCTCATCTGAGTCATGGATGAGTCATGTCAGGGGTGCTTTGGTGCTTGCCAGGCTAAGAGACCCTGCGCAGCTGAACACATACATCGGTCTTCGGCTCTCCGTTCGACTGTTTACCAACATGCTCATCAGCTGTGTCGCTGCAAATGCTCCGATCCCACCAGCGTTGATCAAGCTCCGCACCGAGTTACAAGCACACATGCACCGGGATGATCCCAAATGGCGGGTTTCTGGTCTCGTGATGAAGTACGCGAATTTTCGCGGGGCACTTCAAGGTGGGCTCTTGTCGCATGCTGAAATTTTGAAGAGGGCAAAGAAGTTAGATGGAGAGTTCAGCTCACTTGCCCGAGACCTCCCGCCGTGTTGGATTTCGCAAAGAGTGGCTCTTCGCAAACCGTCATCCGCAGTTCTGGAGCAATACTACGATGTCTACCCGGATTATTTTACGGCACAAACGTGCAACGTCATCCGAATGATGCGGATATTGCTGAACGATCTGATTCGACACACTTACTTGAAGACCGTCGCAGCTTCAGGATATCCCGACCCTCAGGGCCTCAACGTTGGTTTCGCCTCGCATATTATCGACTCCATGGCGAAGGAAATTTGTGCGGCCGGACCCCAGTTTTCTGGCATCACTGAAGCTCACAACGGACCCAGCGACGCGTCCCCAAGCCGGAGAATGCATTGCTATACACTTCTATTTCCATTTTACGTGGCTGCACTTTCTGCGAGTCCTAAGACCGGAGTCCGAGACTGGGTCATTCGGCGGTTGAGAGCGATGGCTACCGATCTAGGCATAAAGAATGCTGTGAGCGTGGCTGAAATGCTAGAAAGGCGGGAGGGCACCAGCCATTGGTCTGTCTATGCTATCCTGGGCAGCTATGCGTTCGCGGCGTGAGTCTTACGGTCCGCTCTCCATCGGTTGGCCAAGCATTACAGACCAATACATATCAACGACCCGCGGTTGCCACGCAGAAAACATCCCTGGACATGGGCGTCACAGGTTTCGAACCTCGCTCTGTCGAGTCCTGGTTTTCACTGCGAGCAGCTGCCGTTCCGCTACCACGTGCGCAGCTTCGTCTACTCGATCCCGCCTTTCATGGACCAGAACAGTCACGGCAAGCAGAGGAGCAAGCCGCCGAGTCAAAAACTAACCATGACAATATCACAGAGAGCACAAGGCGCTGAAAGATGTCGACGACAGCTTGAACATAGAGGATTCTGAATTGAAAGGGGTGAAGGAATGCAGGAAAATGTCTTGACCGCCCCAAGCTCTTGAGGAATATCCTGACCGATATTGATGGGGGTTCATTAGGGGCTTTTGCATGAAGTTCAGACAATTAGGAATCGAGCACGACACCTCGGAAATCTCCAGACTCACGCGCAAAAGCAAACGAGCCACTCACGGTTCAAGTCAATGAGGCAGATACGGACAAATTGAATACCGATTCCACTGCTCTCGGATACAATCTTCCGACCTTGGCAAGACCTGTCCCTGAAGTCTACCCATACGGAACCACATGTCAGAGTGGGAGTGGTCATTGAGGCTGATCAGGTTGTATCTCGAAGAAGGCGTCGTATACATCGGCAGAGCGGCTTCTTGTGACGCTGCGGACGAGTGGCTTACCTACTATAGGACACGTTCCTTCACCCTGAACACCCTATATATAGCAATCTTACTCTGTTTTACGGCCACGCCAGCGTGACCTTGCATGCGTGTTGTTTGATTCATGCCGTTTGTGGAGGACAAGACTATAGGAACGATGGACGTCGCTGCCGCCACCGGCTACTAACGATTCTTCGCCTCGACCGCGGTTGCCAAGTACATGAAAGGGCTGTCGAGGCTTGACTTGGAATCCCAGGAGAGCAATCTTTACCTGGATCGGTCCGAAGCAGGCCCCGCTGCTGGCCCGTCCCGGATATCGGCTACCAGGAAGTTGGCGACAGGTCCGGTTGAGTTGAATACTGGGCTATCTGGCAAGCGATGACGGAGAAATATGACATATGCGGACGCGTTGAATGAGACGCGGGCGACTGAATGGGACGATGCGGCCGCAAACGTGGACCCAATAGCAGCGGGAAATAGATTGACTGGACGGGAGCATGGGCGATAAAAGCAGTCATCAGCAGCGGTATCGATCATGGTGATGGTGATCATCAGCCCGATATTAGTCCACAAATGATTTATGAGCAACACTACTATATACTGTGTACTGTACGGGTACTTCTTGTATGTACCTCGAATGATCCAGCCAAGTATTTCAAGCTAAGAGGGTGGGTGAGGCGGAGTGGCTTGGGCTTGTGGCGCCGGTCGGAGAAATGTTCTTCCCTAAGTGGGGTTGGTGGGGCTGAATTAAGCGCAGCCGTTACTCATCAATTCCTTCGCACCACACCATACCTAATGATCTGTATTCTTACTCTTCTTGGTGACTTGACCTTCAGTTGTTTGACCATGGATGCGGCCGCCGCTCCCTCCTTGACGCCCCATGCCGCTTTCCGCCTATCGCTGTCGGCATTGCCTTCACCTGTCGCAGACCTGCATGCTCCAGGCTACGAGTAGACTCGTCGTGTCACCTTTTCATCTTTGTCCCCCTGCACGCTGCAATGCTCCTCCCACCCTCCCACCCTCCGATCGTCGCGCCCAGCTTTCAGCCGCAAGCCACACGTGCTCTGTCAGCTCATTTCGGGCCCCCAGCAGAGCGAGACCCCAATTTCCAGTGGTCTGGAACTGGCCCCAACGACGAGCCGAGCATCACGTCTCGTCGCTTGCCTCACGACACAGTAACTAGAGCTGCAGCTTGGTTATTTATGGTTACGGCAGGATGAGCACCCTGGATGGTCTCGTTTCGATCTCTGCTTCGTTTGACGCCGGGCAACCCAGGGCGTTGCTGAGCTCTCCCGTCTGACATGCCCTCTCTTGCTTCGTGCCATGGCTCCAATCTTGCCAGAAGATCATGCTTCCTTATGACACTCGTTTCCTACGGTTAGAGCACCGGGCAGATACTCCTTCTTGACGGTTGCGACTGCCGCTCAAAGCTCGCCATGATGCAGAGCTCTCGCTATGCTCGGCTGAATCCTTTCGGGACTTCTCAGCCGACTGCGAGCCCCATTGTTGAAGAACCTCTGCACTTTTCGAATCTTATTCCGGACTCTTCATACAACCCAGCGCCGTCTTCTCATGTTAGCGACGAGAGTTTGAACAATATATCCAAGAAACAGCGGCTCAAAGTCCAGAACCGTTCAATTTCAGGCGGCGATGGCCTCCCCTATACGGGGTTTGACCCAAACGCCGACTTGAGGTCTCCCAGTACGTCTACGTGCGCTGACTCTACGCTGGCGTATACCTAAATTTTCAGCAGAACGCCGTCCGACAAGCAGCTCGTTGTACAGGGCCGCAGCATCGATCCGAGAGTTCGCCGTCTCACACTTCACGGTGCCTTCCGTTGCGGCGCCCTGGGAACACGAACTATCTGAAAAGCATGGCGCAAGCCTACCGCCCTCTGACAGTGTCCGGTACTTCGATCATCGGCGCCAGCGACGGAGATTGTTCATCAACAGTACGTTTCAATGGTTTGTCACGGCGTTCATATGTGCTGCCCTGGCCAGTTCCTTGTACGGCTTTTCCACAGTGGTTAGTGGCCTGAGCACGACGCGCAAATATGTCTTCAACGCATTGGTCACCGGCTTGTCTTTGTGTTTGGGTCTGAACCTTGCTTCCTCGTTGAGGGGCTATGCGCAAATGATGCGATGGAGGTTCCTCGCCTCGGGATACCGCACGATTCAGGACTTCGAGCTCATCATGAACTGCGACAGTCAGTCAAAAGTCTTCCGCTTGATCTGGGGCGGGCGGACTCGTGGGAGGTGGTTGCCGAACACAACTCAGATCCTTGCCCTCGTTTGGCTCCTGATCAATATCGCACTGCAAGTCTTCACCGCTCTGCTAGGTCTGACATATTCCACCGATGTCAGTTCGGACTACGTCTTTCTGACCTATGGAAACGTGAGCGTCGTCAATCTCTCTTACATTGGCAATGCCGAGACGACTGCGATGTACGCTGGCGACTATACCAGTCTCGAAGCGTCGCTCGCAGAGCTCGCAGTGGCCAATGAATTTGGTGTCACCGGACAAGACTTTTCCGTTTGGACCACCCCGTTTGACGAATACGTCGGTTACGATCAGTCTGTCTACACAGATGGGGAAATTTTCTGGTACCGGTTTATCGATCGCTCTCCCCTGGCCTATTCCCTGGCTACTAACACATGGCGGACTGTAAATGCCACAGCTTCATGCGAACCCCACACTGTCACCTTCGGAGGCTACGCTGGGTTCAACACCGATAACAGCTCCCTGCTGTGGGACGTTACGTGGGTGGATTCCAACGGCGTGGAAAACACATGGACCATCCCCGACCAATCAACGGGTGGAACCACGTGGATGAGCAATATTACGAGTGATTGCGGGCCACGGTGTGCTCAAATATACGCCCTCCAGGTCGCCGACAATATCACCACTGACGTCCCCACGCCGCGCTTCTGGAGCTGCATCTCGAATGTCTCTACCGTGGACGGAATCGACTGGTATCCCGACCTATATCCGGACCCTGCCTGGTATCAAATCCCGGATGAGCAGGCCGGCGTACTGGCCGGAGCGATAGGGTGGTCAGGTGTGCTCACGCTGGGGAATGACGGTGAGTTGTCGTTCACGACGCCGGAGTCACAGCTTCAGATGGTCTCCTACCAGGTCGACAGTCAATGGAGCCCACCGGGCAACTACTCGGCGGAGGACATGGCATGGCTAGTCATGAAATTCACAGCTGGAGCGATCAGCGCGATGGATGCGGTTGGTCCACGCTCCAATGTGACGGCGTGGGGACCGGCTCCAGCGCAAGTCATCCAGGTGCAGTGGAGATTTGCGGCCTCCATCCTTGGGGGGATTCCGGTGGCACAGGGGTTGGTGTTGCTGATCGTGATCATGTTCGCGAACAAAGCCATCATCAAAGACACAAGCCACTTGAGCACGGCGAGATTGTTGAGGCCGCTCGTGGAGAAACTGGGCGACCGTGGCTGCCTCTTGACGGGCGACGAGATCGCCGAGCAGCTCGGGAACTACAAGATCATCTACGGAGTGAGAGAACCCAACGCTGGATTAGGCGGTGGGTTGGGCGTCGGCGTCGTGGGCGGCGAAGACGGCAAGATCAGGCACTTGGATATACTCGAGGAAAGTGAAGGGCTAGGGTATAGGCACGGACGCATGCCCGAAGGGAGATACGACGGTGTATATCCAGTCAAGGACGAGAAAACCGAGGCACTGCTGGCAAACACCACGGATTCGGGGTCGGAGTCGGAGTCGGACGATGATCATCGAGCACCACCAGCGTGGAATGTGCGGCGGAGAAACGAGAGACGGACTCGGAGAATGAGCATCTAACGACCGTGTATGAAGAAGTCTTATTTTTCTTTTTCGCGGCCATCGAAGTGTGTAACAGTATCGATCATGCTTAGATCGTCTTTGAATGTTTTCCCCCCTTCTTCTTTGCACGAGAGCGAACCGCGAATCACGGACCGTGAGCCACGATCCTGGCTGGGGCGGTTACGTTATGTACCTACCGGTACAGAGCGAAAGCGAGGGAACATTCCGAGTACGAACGCTGTACAGAGCGTGCACGGAACAGAGGAATTCGAACAATACCAGCGTCTACCACACAGTACAGATGAATTCGTATAACACCGGCGTCTACCTACAAGAGTACAGATGAATTCGTGTAAGACCAGCGTCTACCTGTAGGTACACAGTACACAGTACATATAGACTCGTACAATACCAGCATCTATGTACCTACACAGTATATAGCATGGGGTTACCTACAGTGGAGATGAATAAGTGAATAGCATAGTACTGTAGATGGAGATAGACGTAGAGTTCTATAGAGATCAGAGGGTGTTTGTGTTCGTTCCACTCTACAGTATATACTCGTACTATATATGCCAGTGTGGAGTGCGAGTGGGCTTGAAGTCTTATTTCTCTACTCTGTTCTTATTTCTGTCTTGGATCCTTGTATCCGTTCGGGATTAGGAGGCACAGATAAGACATCACCTTTCCGTAAGGTTGACTGGTGACTGGTCTGCCTGTCCGACAACACTCTCACTCACTCACTTACTCACTCATTCACTTATTCTACCTCACGATGACCCAGCAATGTGGCCGGCGCGAACGGAGGTGTGTGTATGTATGTTCTGTATGTATATATTTAGATGGTAGTGCAAGACTTGGGCTTCATGCTCAGCCTCACTCCCGCTATAACTTTGACGGACTGGACTTCGTAGGCCGCTGATATGGCCCACCAATCATCTTCTTCCACTCGTCATCAACGCTCTGCTTCTCGACGAGCGACTTGGCGTGTGTCCATGTCCGCAGATGCTCGTCCTCGTCCTTGCGCCACATCTCCATTTCCTTCCCGATCCACTCAGAAGAGTGGTCGGCCGTGCGATCGACAGCCTCCATGGCGATTAAATGGCCAATGTCCTCGAATGTGACGCTGCGGACACGTCCTGCCGGCGCGCCACCCGACCCGCCGACACCCACGCCGGTGAGGTCCATCTTGGCTTTGCACGCATCGGCCGTGCCCACGTCGGACTTGCCGCCGAAGATGTACAGCACTGAGGGCCGCAATTCGGGGAGCCGGAAAAACGTCTGCGGGCCCTCGGCGCGGTAAAACGGGTAAATGGAGGGCAGGGCAGGATTCAAGTCCGCATGTGTCTTACGGTTAATGGGCCGGCCGTCGTGGCCGTAGCCCTCGTAGTTGGGCCGCAAAAAGGTGAAGACTTCTTGGGGCATGGGGGTCGTCAGTGTGACCTTCGGGCCGGACCTGTGGTCTTTGTCGTGGGACGGGTCCGTGTCCGTGTCCGGGTGGAGAAGCGTGGGCATGTCGCGGAGGCCGTATTTCACCCACCGTTCTAAGACGCGGGGGTCCCACGCTTGGTAGAACTTCGAGGCCGCGAAAGAGGATGCAGCAGCAGAGCGGGACGGCCATACTTGCCGGCGGAAGGTGGATAGACGGGCCGGGGAGGGACCCGCGTCTGGGGCTACGGATGAGTAGATCTGGATGACGGGGTCGATGAGCACAAGGGTCGACAGTAGGCGCGGATGCATGTACGCGAGGTTTACTCTGTGGGTATACATGTCAGTACAGTGTAGTAGAGTGGCTTGGGCACTGCGACCAGAGAAGAGAGAGGTGCCCAAGGCTACTTACAAGTGGCTGCCTCCCATGGAGTGGCCAATGCCAATGATGGGCCGGGGCATGAGATGTCTCTTCAGATTGATCATCAAGAGCAGATCCCGAGGGTGGTCGTTCCACCCCGGGTCGTTCCCCAGCAGCTGTTCGTTCAGCACACTGCTTTGACCTTGCTGCGCAACGTCTGCAATCCATATACTCCGTATGCGGAAGCCATGCTTTTTCGACCGCGCATGGATGTCGTCCCAAAGCGGCTCATACAATTCTTTGGGGAACCCGTTGGCATGGGCGCCGATGATAGTGACATCGCCAGGTTGAGGGTCGGGGTTGTCCTTGGGGATGTATTGTTTGACTGCAAGGTAGAGGACGGATTCTTGGGCATCGGCTGTGCCTCGGGGATATTCGCGGATGTGTTGGCAGGGCACCGTGTGTTCGACAATGTCAAACGACGACATTGTGCGTAGCGGATGGGAAAGGGAATATCACCGCGAGGATCTCACGGGGTACAGAGGTGAAGAGACAGGAAGCGCATGAGTCAAGGCTGCCTGTTGAATTGCGATTGCCGCAGACAGATTGCTCTGTACAACCTCAGCGCAGAGGACAAATGTACCGAGGATGCAAGGCTCGAGCTTCGGGGTCGCTGCACTAGATCCACAGGTAGTTAGCGAGCGAGAGAAGCTGCAGATGTGGAGGAAATGCCGAGGTGTCAGCCGCGCATCGGATCTGGGCCACTCTTGAAGCAGCGTGCCTTCACTGCTGGGTTCTTGTGCATCACAGGCCGGAGATCAAGGCTGTCTCGTGCGGAAGAAAAATGAATGCTCGACTTGGGGTTGTATCGTAGACAAAGAGCTGAGAAGGATGAGATGCGAAGGTGAAGGTCGCTGGGCGGAGATGACGGCGCTCCTAGAATTCCGTGGTCTTCTCACCTACTCATCAGCGCCGCTGAGGAAAGCGCGGAAAATAGAGCAGCAGTAGACCCTTCAGCCGACAGTCGTTGCTGAAGCCCAAAATCTTGGAAATGCGGAAAGAATGAAATCTTCTTGGTGGGCATGTTCATCTACTGTATTACATTCTCAACACGGCACGTGCTTTGGCGCCGGTCGCACGCCTGTGGAAACGTGACGCGTTGCCTCCACAAGCGCGTTGCGTTCCTCTTTCATCACCCACGATCCACGATCCACGATCCAAGATCTACGCTTCACGCCGGTGCAGCCTCGACACCCAGTACCGTGGTATACCACTCTGATGCAGCTTACTATTAGTAGTCCATGCCCAATTCCTTCCTTGATACCTGCGCTGGTGTTTTCCGCAACCTCATCGCCACCACCACACCTCCCACCGCAGACATGGAGATCGACGAGGCTGTCACCGAGGTGAACAAGCCTGGCCTCTTTGTACAATGCAGCTTCGCTCTCGTGTGTACCGGCGCCCTTTCGGAGAGCGAAGCGGCAGCGGTGTGTATGACGATGCGTTCAGCGACCTCAGGACTGACTGCAACAGATGGCTGACGTGCTGAGGCTGCACGACGGCAAGGCATTGATTGCCGGATACCCCGAAGAGAACCTCGACCTTAAAGAGATCACGCATGTCGTCTCCGACACGTACGACTTCCCCGACTACAATGCCTGCTCTGACGCTCTCATCCCCGTTGTCAAGCCTACTTGGGTCCAACACTGCCTTGCAAAGAAGAAACTGCTCAACCCTCGACAGTACAGCCCTGACCCTCGATACTTCATGTCCGACGTCTGTGTGTGTATTGCCGATCTGCCGTCGGGCGACGCAGATGCAATAGCTGGCGGGGTGTTGGCGATGGGAGGTCTATGGTCGCCCAAGCTGACGAGTCAAGTCACCCACATCATATCCCTGTCGATGGATTCAGAAACAGCCGCCGTGGCGGAGAAGAGGAAGCTCAATGCCAAGGTCGTACTCCCTCACTGGGTAGATGACTGTCTGAAACTTGGAAGGAAGATTGATGAGCACCCTTATCAACTCCCGGATCCAGAGATCTTAAAGTCCATCAACAAGCCACCCATGGGAAAGCGCAAGACTCCCGTGGAAGGCGCCTTACATCCCGATCCGACACAGTCCGGGCAGGAGCCGACTGCACCGCGTAAGCTGGAAAAAGTCTTTAAGAAGAAGCAGGTCATGCTCGCGACTGATTTGGGCATTTCACCATATCTTCGTGGCATCTTGGACGAGCTAATTACAACCGGTGGTGGCAAAGTGACGGAGTCTGTTTCGAAGGCCGACATGTATATCTGCAAGTACCGTGAGGGACAAGATTACAAAACTGCCTCAAGGGCAGGGAAGGACGTTGGGAACCTGGCTTGGCTCTACTTCCTGATCCAAACCGACCAGTGGACGTCTCCCATGCGGCGCATGCTACACTACCCTGTTGCAAAAGACGGTCTTCCTGGTTTTCCAGGCTTGCTGATAAGCTTGTCAAACTACAGCGGTGACGCCAGGTCATATCTGGAGAATCTCATCACTGCTACAGGGGCCCAGTGTACGAAAACACTCAAGCAGGACAATACCCATCTCATTACCGCGCATGACACGAGCGAAAAATGTGCCGCTGCGAGGGAATGGGGCGTTCACGTCATCAATCATCTCTGGCTGGAAGAGAGCTATGCTCGCTGGAAGATGCAGAGCATAACCAACAAGAGATACACACACTTTCCGCAGCGCACAAACCTAGGCGATGTTTGTGGCCACACACAATTGGACCGTAGCGTCCTCGAGCAGAATTTCTTCCCTGACGAAGACACTGACATGACTGATGCTCCAGCCACCAAGCCGATGGGGCAAGCTAATCAGACCACCTTCCTGCCGCCGTCTGCAAGAAGAGTCAAGAGCGAACAGCTACCCAAGACTCCCCGAACCCCAGCTGCCTCCAGACTTATTGCGCCTGGCAAAGAGAACGTCACACCATCCACGACCAACAGTCGCAAGTCAAAGGAACTTGCGGCGTCCCGACTGCACCAGGCTGCCGAAGATATTGCGCTCTATGAAAAGGAGACCAAGCGGAAAGGCGGTGTCATCTATGGTGGAAGGCGAAAATCTGACCCCGAGCGAATCGAGCTCGGTCGAAAACGATCCATGGATGAGATGGATGACGCTGAAACGTCCGACGATAGTGATGCGAAGAAAGTCAAGCGCAACATCGATCCTCCCCAGATACGGCTCGTCATTTCCAAATATGAGAAGTGGGTGAACAAACCGAAAGACGAAGATCGTGACAGGGCAAGTATCTGTATCCTGCTCCTTCACCGTTTCCGCTAACGTACTGTAGAAACAACTCCGCAGCCTCGGAATCTTGATTACAACAGATCCCAGCAGGGCCACACATCTCGCGGCTCCGCATATCGTCCGGACGATGAAGTTCGTCACTGCTCTTGCTTACGCTCCTCTCGTCATATCGACCGAGTTCATCGACGCTTGCCTGGAAGAGGGAAGGTTGGTCGATCCAGAGGATTACGTGCTCAAGGACACGAAGAACGAGAAGAAGTTCCATATTTCCCTGAGTGACGCTCGCAAGCGGGCTGAGAAGAACGCCAATCAGCTGCTGCAGGGTCGGTGTATCTACTGCATGGAGCAGATCACGGGAGGCTTCGAAACCTTCAAGGCCATCGTAGAAGCCAACGGTGGGCGATGTATCTTGTGGAAGAACCGCAAAGGCACGACGGTGCCATCGGCACGAGCAGACAGCGAGGCCACGACCGATACAGATGCCAATAACGACGTATATCTGCTGAGCGACGAGAACAAGTCCAACCCGGGCCTCCTGTCCCGCTTCCGAGAGATGGTCGAGGGTAGTCGCAAAGTGCCCAAAATTGTGAAGACGGATTGGATCCTCGAGTCGGCCATGTCCCAGCAGTTGCGTCCGACGAAGCCGTACGAGCTGTGATGGGGGCGGTGTGGTGTGCGGTGCGATTTGCCCAGGATGATTGATGTTCTATGACTGTATCGACTTGCCACGATAGTATGAGCATTCGGTGAAGGTGGTCTTGAATAGCGACGTCGAGTAGACTGGCTTGACATCACATCGCATCACATCGACATGTTTGTGTTTGCAGACCTGCCCTCCGCCCTTGCAAGATGGTGCCTAGTGATGAAGAGCCGAACCGTTGAAGTGTCGCCTCGACCCGAGCCCAGTCGAGACTGAGTCCTGCTACCATGAGTTGATTCTCCGCGCGACTCAAGCCCGTCTTTCTCTCTCTCTCTCTCTCTCGATGACTCGCAGCAACATTTCCGGTTCGCTATGCGACCTGCTGAACTCCTTTGACATGTCTCAAAAGAACTTGACGCCCATCTGATCCTCGGCGCCAAACACCTGGGCCCTCCCCTTCTTGACCAGTGCGGCCAACCCCCTCCGCAACACCTCGGCATCCAAGCCCCAAAACTCCTGGCCTTCCGTCTCCTGGCCCTCGACCAACTCATACAACGTCAGGACCACGCCCTTTTGGCCCGTACCTTCGACCCAGTCGGCGATCAAATTTCCCCACTCCTCGGGCCTACGCCACCAGATCCACGCCTCGAGTTTCTGCTCGTCCGTGCTGGCAACCCACTCGGCCCGCTCGTCACCTTGCTTACTGGCCATGAAGTCGATGACGGCGCGCGCGTCGCGCAGCGATAGTCGCTTGTTGAGCTCCTTGTTGTGGAAGAGCGGCGTGGCCAGCGCGTCGGGGAGGCGGAGCTTCCACTGGCGGTGGTGGCGGCAGTAGCGCTGCGTCAGGGCCGACCATTTGACGAGTTGGGCGTGGCGGGTTTGCGCCGTCGGTTGGAGCGTGAAGAAGGGGGGGAAGCTGTAGGATTTGGGGAAGATGATGGCTGGCGATGTCGCTGCCGGTGGCGTGGATGTCGTAGTACCCGTGGGTGTCGTTTGTTGAGTGTGGGCTTGGACTTCGGAAGTCGATGGGGTTGCTATTGCTATTGCTGTCGTTTCTTCTGCTGAGGTTGGGTCGGCTGGGTTGGCCATGATCGATCGCTCGACCGATCGATTGATTGATTGAATGATTGGTCTCTCCTGGACCGTACTTTCCTGTACTGTACTGTACTTGATAATTGATCAGACCGTCTTTCTGGGGGTGGGATTGATGGTCCGGTCCGGATGGTGATGCTGTACGTGTGATTCGTACTGTAGTTCGGTGGATGGTGGTTTGCCTGTAGTTAAGTATTACGGGGAGGTAGATAACAAGTATGGGTACGGAGTACGGAGTATGTAGCGTGGTATATGTCACGGGTGTCGCTCAGCTGTGCAGTTAAGGTGGTCCCAATGTGTACTGTGAAGGTAGACGGACTGTCGCCCGGATTAGTGGACTGCCGTCCCTCTGGTCTTGATCCACGCATCCTGTTGGAGCAAGACACAGATGCTGTACTCCAGCCACCTCATAGTATCACGTGATTAGCACGTGACCTCGCTGTATATATAGTCACCTTTCCCTCTTCCATACTCCTTAGTCTTCTTCAATCTCAAGCATCTTCACACCTCTCACTCTGACACATGCCATCCCGCCATTTAGCCGTCAATCACCACGTGGCCGGGTCAGAGACCCTCGTCTGGTTCCTCGTGGCTCTTTTCAATCAGCAGAACCTCGAATTAGACTCACCCAGGGACTACTGTGACGACCTGTAGGCAGGGAGACGAATCCCGGGGATTCCACCACTCTAGTATTTTAAATTGCCCTCAACACGAGGATTATCTACGAAGGCTTTGTCAGAGTGATTGCAATTGAGTCTCCTGGCTGCCATGAGTGGACGCAGTTCCCGATGCTTAGGCGATCGTTGGTAAGGCTCAAATAACTGAGATATTGCAAAGCTAGACTGGCCCAGACTGAGCACGTCCTCGCCGGGACAAAACCATAAATCATTAGTATCATCACATCCCACAGAAGCCGAGCGGGTGCCCAGTCCAAATCTGCAAGTATCAAAATCGCCTGCTAAAGTACAATGAGAGTCAAAATCCGTCAGTGCGAGTCACATCGATACGACGCTTCGTCAGCCGAACTCTTGGTCGATCTCTTCATCAGGCTTCGTATGGACGAAAGCCCTTTTGATAAACTCTTTCCATAGCCGGTTCCTCAACTTTTTGGTCTTTTGTCTAGCGTCGACCTCGTCGGCTGGTTCGATCCCATGCTCATGTTGCTCCACCAATTCATAGTCATCAGCCTGATCTTTGATTTTCAATGAATCCCGCCCGATCCTCTCAGCGAGGTCCAGCCACGACCGGATCGTCAAGTCCTTCATCTGATAGTACTTGTCGTTGTTGGTGGTATACTCGACCTTGTACTTAAAGTGCCTCTCGGGATTATGTTTGTGCTTCTCGTCTGATCGGATTTGCTCGTGAATCTGGGTCAAGTTGGCGCAGTACTGCGTGAACGACAGCAGCGAAAGTGGTTGGGGAGAAAAGCCTGGGCCGGGTGGTGAGGTCTTCGTAGGGGGCTTCGGCACAGGAAATGGAGGTTTCTTGGGCTTCTTCCTCTTCTTGCCTTTTTTGTGCTTCTTTTTGGCTCCATGCGCCTCTTTGTCTGGATGACTCTCCGTGTCATCTTCGTCGTCGGTCTGCTCAATGACATCACCCTCAGACGGGTCGCTGTCCAAAAATTCGGCGGGTTCTCCGATCGGGCCTTCTGCAGGATGCTCATTTTCCAGCCCTGTGATGTTGTACTCCATTACCCGCAGAGTTGGAAAGAAGTTGGGAACAACACTGGGGGATACCAACGAAAGGCTGAATCTCTCAGCCCAAGGTCCGCCGATCGCCTTCAAGTACTTCTTCAACTCTTTGCCTTCGCCTGACGCATCCTTGTCGGCATTGTCAAGGTTATCATCTTCAGTGGGAATACCGCCCGCCGGCGGTGCAGGCAGTTCTGACCACCCCGATCTTAACTCATTCAAGTATTGCGCCTTTGCGGAAATGCTAAACGTGTCGTCGCTTAACCTCGCGGGCCTTCGTTTGGCCGGGTCGGATCTGTCATTGATGCCTTCGATGTGAAATTTGTACTTCAAGTCCTTGACGTCCTGGAACATGAAGTGGTCGATGTTCATGTGCCCAAAAATAGAGGTAACAATGACATCGCGGTACTGACGCATCCAAAGGGTATATTTCTGGTAACAGCTCTCGTCCCAATTCTGTTTACTCTCTGTCCTAGCCGGCGGGACATGGCCGATCAAGATAGCCTTCATCCCACGGATCCGTAGGAACTGCAGCTGTGTTCGCAGCCACTCCATGTGCTCGTAACCGGGCTCTGATTTCAGGTCACAACCATCGACGGCAGAATTTGAATCAAAAAAGTACAACGTGTTCAAGCTGAAAACCGCCAGCTTGTTGGGTATCACTTCGGTAAAGAACCAGCCACCTCTTGCAAACGAATGCCGCTGTGCCTGTGGAACAAACCGGTTCCAGACGTCGAGATACTCGCGCGTCCATTTGTTCGGTCCGGGGCTGAAAATATTATGTGGGAGGATATCGTTGTTTCCAAAGGTAGGGACGATCGGAACGACAAAGTCGTTGGTCGGGTCAGGGTCGTCAATGTTATCAGGCTTTCCGAAGGTATCGACAAACTTCTCCACAATGAAGCGATTGAGCTTGAGGACCTGACTGTCTGATCGAGGGAGCCGTTCGTCATTATCGTGCCGGGCCGAGTCCCCCGTCCAGATGACAAAATCAATCTCGTCCTTCAGATTGTCCTCAATCCATTTGAAGGTGGCGTTGACCAGACTAATGGGCGTATCACAATCCGTAAGCTCCGCTCCAAATCTTCCCGCCTGGCCTTTGCCAGAGTGACATAGCTCGGTGGGGTCGGAGTGGGATTTATAGAAAGGATCGGGGTGGATGTCTAAGGAGAAAGTCAGTTGAGGATCGATGAAGGAGAGGGTTGTGTCGCAGTCACCTGTGATGTGCAGAAACCTGCCACGCAGCTTCCGCGGCGCAGGTTGTGCCTTTGATATTGACGGATCGCCAATCACTTGTTGTAAGCCGTTGCTTTGGCCAGGGATGTTTGGAGGTGCTGCTGTTGTGCAGGCTGCGCAAAGCAGGAGCCCGGCTGCGAGGCGGATCATAGCTCCGAGGAATCTGAGGTTCACATTGGCGTGAGGAGGTTGGGTATCTGGTGGTCGAGAAGATGAACACTGAGGCACAACTGACAAAGGCTCCTCTTGTCACGCGGGTTATGGGAACCGAGAGGAACTGTGCAGGCTACAGTGACTGGCAAACCGAACACAGTACTGAGTAGGCAGAACGCAGGGTCGAGGATGGCTCAATACTGCAACGACACACGTCATTCCTCGATGGGCTCAAGTGCAGCCGCTGGAGGCGAGCGCCTAATAGCCACTGATTGGGCGAAATCCTCGGGCGTCGGCTGCAGCCCCGCGATTGTCAGGAACGGCGCCCAGAACCCCGGAACCACTTCTTAGAGGCCCTGAGCCACGGTCGGTGGTTGGCGCTGCCGAAAACCGTCCGCTTGTCGCGTGGAAGACCGAAGACACAGATCGAAATGGGCGTTTGTCGAGGAATATAAACATCGAGTTCGATATGCATGTGAGGGTTGGTCATGAGAACGTGTGACACAGCGTCTCCGCTTGGTGCTGCAAGCCCCTTCCTCATGCTGGCCGTGTCCTCAAAATCAGAGTTTAGCTGAGGCCTTCTTGACCAGCCAACTGCTCGAGGCCAATAGAGCTGCACACGTGGGCTGGTTGTGCTCTCAGATGACCTGTGCCGCCGCCCCCCTTTACGGGAGCTGACACCCACGTTTCGCTGGACTCGGGTTGGCTCAGCCTTCGACCGCCTTTTTCTGGCGGGACCCTGATGGCAAGTGGCATTCTGATATGATCGGTCCCATCGACCGCCACAATGACAACCGAACCCCCAAGCACACGACCCTTTGAGCGACCCGTACCGCATTGGTCCGCGCGTGTCGTGACTTATGGGAGCCCGGATGAAAATCCCTACTGCCTTCAACTTCGGCCACCATGAAACTCGTAGCTGCGCCGAGGCAGTGTCCCTTGTGGCATGGGATAAAGCCCTGGCGGCATGTGATATTCTTCCGGTGGCGTGAGCATACGTTGTTGCTGGACGTCCGCTCGGACAGGGTCTTGGTTGATGGGAGGGCTTGGAAGCTGGGTTAGAACTGGTCCGTCGTATGCATACTGATTTGAGCCCGACCCGTATCCAGCATTGGGGCCCACCAGGCCGGAGTTGGTGGAATACTGCGAAGCACTAAATTCCATCTGTCGGCTTTTCAGGCGGGAAAAGAGCACGGCCGATTCTTGTTCGAACCTTTCTCGCATCTCCGGCATTGCCCAGCGATGCCGTGCGAAGTCCAATATTTCGATAATCTTCCGAAGACAGATGGTTGCTCGCTGCCCGTTGTCGAGGGGCACATTGTTGGCCAGGGGGGAGCCGTCTCGGACAGTGTGGGTGGTCTTGATGAGCCGGTCGAAGTCAGACCACATGACTTCCACAAACTTCTGCCCGACGTACTTCGCCCGACAGATGTCGGCGTAGGTGAGGTAGGCATGCCAGCTGATATCCTGGGCAATAGGCTGTAGGAGGTCGGCGTACTGAGCCGAATACTCAAACACCAGTTCTTTGTTCAGGTCAGTCATGCTGCTTGCAGGAACTCGTTGATTCGGCGAAACAACCAAAATGTGGGAATACAGCCGTTCAAGATTGAACAACATAAGATGACGCTGTGACAATGTTGGTGGAATGGTGCTGTACCAAGCGTGAATATCATTAGAGACTGTGCTGGCATATGTGGCTGCCGTGGCTAGCGGCCATTGTGACCGGGACGACCATCTCGTCGTCTGATAGAACGCTGACTGGACCCGACGAATATCAAACAGGTAGAGGGACGGCTTCAGCAGTCGTTGGAAGACTTGGGACGGTGACGGATCTGCCACTGACTCAGGCAGAGGTACCTCTGAGGCGGAATCGTCTGTGAATGAAAATGCTCGGTCCAGGGACATGCTGACCAGACGGTCGAATGCGTACGTGCAATGGAATATCCTCCGTCGTAGATCCAGAGTGCTTTTGCTGATTTTGGTTTCCGGCGCTGGCTCGCAATGGAGACCTAGATCGACGACGAGGCGGGCAGCCATTCCTACGAGATACCAGGAGTCATAGTGCGCAGGATCCACCAACGAGTACTGAACTAGCAGCAACAGAGCTTGAACACCAGCAATCGACCCTGGATGGAGCACATAACCCGCAAGGCCTCTAGCCGCCGACATGTGTTGAAGAGCTGTACTATCATTCTCGTCTCCCTTTCGCTGGGAGTTTGCTGCGTGGACAGTGGCCAGAATAAGCCGGACATACCACACGTCCAGAGGGGTCACCGTCGACGAAACAGCAGCAGACTCATTGTAGATTCGGGAGAGGCTGGCCATCAGGTCCGTTTCGGAGAAAAAGGGGAACAAGACAAATATGTTCTCCAGGTATTGGTTGATCATAGGAGTGATGGCATAGCGCGGTGGTAGTCCGCGCATCTCGAGAGGAGGTAGCTCGTCTCTTGCGGCCGCCGAGAGGAGAAGTTTCGCAAACGACATGGTCGAGGTGAATCCGTGAAAGTCGCGTGATGTCGCATTGACAGTCAGAAACCCAAAATCGCTCACCAGTTCATCGACGTCCGACGCTTCCCTTCGACGGGCTCCGCTTATCTTTCGCCTCTGTTGCGGTCGACCTGCAGATGAGGCTCCCGATGCCGCTTGGTGGCCAGCCGCTTCGACTCGAGCCATGTCGATCTTTTTCTGCAGCCGTTGAGCAGCAGCTTCGAGAGCGGCGACATAGCTACGCTCCTTGCCCCGAGCGAACTCGTCGTTGGCGCTCGTGCAGCTTGTCGCTTTGCCCGACCTCTCACAGGCCGAGCAGGCCGGTAGCTTCCCGTCACATTTGATTTTGGCAGACCGACACCGTGCGCATGCGGCAACCGGCCTCGAAACCCTCAGTGAAGGGTTCAAGAGTGCCTCGACAGACTCGGGCTTGGTCATGATTGAAGGGTAAATCAGATGCAGGTTTCAATCCATTTCCATGCAGTCGGGTTCGCAATGCTACGTCCTGTGTAAACCAGACAGTGTTGGCTCACAATGAAGATGACGTGCTTATCAGTATCGGCCTTTGTCGAGGTGCGTGAGAACGACAATTCCCTCTGCGAGAACAGAGGGCTTCAGTAAGTGATATAGTCCAGCTGATACTGTAGCTCGCGGCTGATCACAGTCTTGGGCTGACGCCGGGATCCTGTGGTTGATGAAATCTTCTCTGGTCGACGGTCAGCCATTTCTCCCGAAGTCTAGAGTTGTGGTGGAGGGGTCCATTGACAATTGAGAGTCGGGGTCGAGAGCATCTAACTTAGGCTATTCCTTCCAATGTTGTCGGGGGCCAGAGCAGCTGCCGAGGCGGTGGCGCCTTCGTGCCCGACTTAACTATGGGTGTCCAGCAGGATGATCCCTGAACGCCTGCAAGCCACTTAAGGCCACTTAAGGTAACTAGGCGCCGAACAAACTCCCCTAGCGGTCCCTTATAGGCAGGCCCCTCGCCCTGCAGCTGGCAAATAGGCATCAGCGGGACCCTATTTGACGGGTGTGTTGTTCAGCTTTGTGCTTCAGCCCTGCATTCAAGCACTCATCTTTGAGGTGCGCAGGGGCAAATACTTCTCCCAGTATGGACTTCCCAATTCCCTGCTGCCCGCCGTCGATCATGACAGGTCGCCATTGATCTTCTGAACCTTTCTGGCAGCCAGAGGCTCCCGATTCTCAATGCTGACAGGGGGAAACTCTCTGACTAGGCGACAAAGCTTCAAGCCTGTGCGATACGGCACTCTCCAATGAGGTCTTGCCTCAGACAGCCGCCGTACGACCACTGACCACCACGACGTTCGCTCCTCAGGCTTTATGTATCGGCCCACGAACACACGATGAGAGATGGAAATCCGCCTGAGGTGCTTAGGGCATACATCCGGACGACCTGAACGGTATAGACTCAATACTTTGTCGCTGCCCCTGCGTACAGATGGCAGACCACGAAAATGCGACTATGGCCGACTCGCCAGAAACGGCCCGAACTCGTGACAAGGTCCATCATACCGTGACCGCCTGCGTGCGGTGCAGACAGGTGAGCATGTCTCTGTGTGGCCGAGACGAATATCGTGACTGATGTCTGGCAGAGAAAGACGAGATGCGACCCCGTCCTCCCCCGGTGTGAGCCATGTGAGAGGAGCAACGCCCACTGCGAATACTACGATTCGGTAAAGAACAGGACCATACCGCGAACATACATAACTTCGTTACAAGACACGGTGCGCAGACTGAATGAAGAACTGAAAGCCCTGGAAAAGGACGACGAGCATGAGCCGGACCATGAGGCAATGGCGCGAGGTGCTGGCCTGGTCAAGTTCAGTGAGAACGATGAAAGTCGCTTTCTGGGCCCCTCCAGTGGCATTGCCATCACACGCTTTGTCATGGAGTTCGCAAAGCAGAACTCTTCCCGAAGGACTATCAAGGACGTCGTGCCACACCATGCCGCCCAGGAGATCAAGGACAAGTTCGATGCCGAAAGCGACAAACCCACATCCAAGGTCTACCCACTGATCAGCTCAGTTGCTGCCCCTGATCTTCCCAACCGTGAATTAATGGATCGCCTGGTTGAGATTTACATGGCCAAGGCTCAATACATGCTCCCACTTCTCCATGAACCGACATTTCTGAGCGAGCTCGAGGCGGTCTACGGCGGGTCGAAAGATCCGACGCTCAACTTCCAGGTGCGTCTTGTGATTGCCATCAGCATGCAGAAACTGGATAAGCAGTACGCCGGATTGGCCGACAGCTACTATCTGGCTGCTCTACCCTTCCTGACCGGAGCAGTCCAGAAGATGGATCTCTCGACGTTGCAATGCTTTGCCCTCATTGCTCAATATTCCTTGCTCACACCAACACGGACAGCGGCATACTGGGTTGTCGGTATCGCCGCAAAGCTGTGTCAGGACCTCGGCTTGTGCGAAGAGGAGACCATTCATCGACCACCGTCTGGAGCTCGACCCAACGCCCTCGAAGTCGACATGCGCCGACGGCTGTTCTGGATCATTACATCTATGGAATACGGCCTCGCGCATAGTTTGGGGAGACCGAGTGCATTTGGAGTTACTGTCGACAACATCAACGTCAACTTCTTCGAGCTTTGCGATGACCGATATATTAGTGCCGACGGTCTTCTTCCTGGCCATCACCCAATCATGAAGAAGTGTATATCGATTCATTTCTTCAGGATGCGACTGCTCCAGGCTGAGATCAGGCGAAAGTTGTACCTGAAAAAAAGAGATGCCCCCACGCATGACCAAGATCCTTGGTTCCACCAAATCTTGACCAAGATTGACAATTGGGTTCGTGACTGTCCCAAGAACGATGAGGGTTCCGGGCTCAGTGAGAGCTGGTTCATTGGACGTAAGAACACAATGATCGTGTTCCTATACCGTCCTTCACCTCAAATCCCGAACCCGTCGCTTTTTGCAGCCCAACAGTGTTATTCGGCAGCAATCTTCAACATCCAACTCCAGAAACGCCAGGTAGAAGCCCACTTGATTGATATCACCTGGATATTCACTCAAGCTATCTTCATGGCATTGAACACTGTACTGTGGTGCATCTCGTACCCGGGTATTCGCCAACAGCATCCCTTGGAGGAAGTCCAACTACATATTCAGGACGCGCTGAAAGCAATCGATCTTTGTGCGGATCGGTGGCCAGGTGTTCGTTCTGCCCAACAGCTCTATGACAACCTCGTGCTGGGCTGTCTCAAAGCTTATGAGGTCGACAACAAGGAATCTCCGGCCTCGCAATCCGATTATCTCTCCTCAACAACTCAAGACCTGAGTTCCTCTGCTGCTTCCCAATTCGCCACGAGTCCAGCTAGTACCACGAATACATCATACTTCGGCGCTCAATCTCCTCAGTCAATCCACAGCGTCCACGTCGCGTCGAATAGCCACAACTTCAAGAGCGCAGCGGCCGGGTACATCGACCATTCCACACAACAACAGCATTATCAACCCCAGTCCCAGCCAGAAATGCACCCAACCTCGACCCAATCCTTCTCGCCGTCGCAGCAGTATATTCCCACCACTACCGCCATTTCCCTTCCTCGGCTCGATGCCAGCTCAATGCACTACAGCTTGCCAGGTTTTGATCCACATGCTTTCCCAACCACGACTTCCTCGGCTGGGACCGGCTCGTGGTCGACTGCACCCCTCATACCTGGAGTGATCCCTGGCATCACGGGCTCCCCTAATTTGAACTATGACGAACTACCCTACCTCGCCTCTTTCGGACACGAGTACAGTCGCTATATGGGGCAGTCCTTCCCTCCACCCGGGCCTCATAGTGGCAGTACTGTGTCTGGGCCTCCAAGTACACACCCTGGCCCAGCATTTGCGGGAGAGAGTCCCTATGCCATGCAATCGCTGAGCTCCCAACAGCAAATGGAGCTCATGGCCATGCTACAGAGTGCACAGAGTAACGGCCAGTTACCGGACGTCAGTAGGCTCGTCAGCGATGCCACTACCTTTTACACCGCGCAACTACCGTGAAAGGCCCTCTGGACGCAGCATCAGGACCAAAGTCTACGCAGTGCGGAAAATTAGCAGGAGCGACGACACTTCTGGACCTGCATTGGGACGATGGGAAGAGGAGCCTTCATGAGAGGCACCTTTCCGGTCCTTGCCGCCCAATGCGACCAAAGCCTTCGGATAGCACAGAAGAAATGTGATCCCGATTGCGCTTTCGAGGAACAAGACGTTGGCTGCCGATCCGACAAGAGTCGCTCCTAATGGCACGCCTATGAATGCAGTGAATTCATCTGGAGCCACCCAACAAGCCGGAAGCGAGACTTCGGCTAGCGCCTCTTACGTTGACTTGGCACACGGTAAATTACGAGCCACGAGGCACACACATCTTAAGGCCAGTTCTCTGACATCGGCCACAACCTGCGGATATTGGGACAAATAGACGTGTTATGCCTCGCAATCGGCTAAACTAGCACTCTGGGGTTGTCTCTTGCTTCAGGCCGTACTTGCAGATTCCAAAAGGATGCTGGCTCAACCCTACGCCCTATCCAGATTTGTCCATTAATATCGACATACTCCAGTTAAGTTGAGACGCCAGCATGATCACCTAAAAAAGGAACCCCGGATAGAGGGGCGAAATCGTCCGGCGATCCAGCCTGATAGTGGGAGCCTGGGTATCTGTCTCGGCCTCAGGAATCATCGGGAAGACCTCCTGGAGGCTTTGACACCATCGACGAAACTAAATCAAGCATTCAACGCATCCGATGTGAATACCAGGAACGCGGGAGCCAAAAGCCATGCAGACTGTTGAGCATACAAGGATGCAAGTCTGTTGCTGTTGGGTCAATATTTTGGTTGCTGGCTCAGCCTTACCCTAGTGCCGAGTCATTCGACCGGCTGTTTGCTAAGCAGCCAGCGACTGTTAGATCATCGGTGAAATTGCTCTTGCTGGGAAAGCCCTGTGGCTACTGTGGCCACAAGCACCGTGCTCAGTCCAGAATGCCACCCCGGCATATCCGTGGTTGGGGGCGCCGCCGATGCACGGGTGCACAGGGGCATGGGCGTGCGGCTGCCTGGCTCAGCCTTATAACTCAGTGCCTGGTTGACCCGGAGAACCAGTCAAGCCGCGATTCGGCCCCCAGCACGAAGCATGCATGGTCTACGAACCGTGAAACACTCATACTGTACGAGTGCACGTCACTGGACACGGAAAACAGGTGGGTGCAGGGGGGAATCGGATCACGCTTTCTGCACGGCTGGGGTTTCCAGTTTGGACGAGACGGCCCCTCTGGATTCAAGCCCCTGCTACGAGTTCTGGGTAGCTACTGGACACCACAGCACACGGGACACTGCAGACAGGGGATGTTGCCGTATTCGTCTTGTAAACGAAATGGACTCGATTGGGTAAGCGATCCAGCGCCCAGCCTGGCAGGGGTCATCAACTTCCTCGCTCGGTCGAGCGCCAGGAGGTGTATGGCGAAGAATGTTCTCTGCACAGTACAAAGATTCCAACCCATGACTCCTAGATTCGTGTCGAATTATTTTCGCCTCAAAGGCACCAATCAATGGAAGTGTTTCTCGTGCACTGTGCCAGAGAAACGGCACCGGTAGGAGTAATGCATTAGGTCGGGTCTTTCGAGACGGGCATACCGTGCCGTAGATTGAGGAGCGGACTGGCACCTGCGCAATACCGTATCCAGGACGCAGGAACTGTGGCGGCGTCTCTGGGACCGATGCGTGGTGGGGATCGAGAGTCGATGGTGCGAGTTGAGGCCTCCTCTGTGTGGCGTCATACGTCCGCCATAGCCACCTTACCCCACTTAGCGCTCTCCACACCGCTTTAGCGTCAGCCACAACTTGCCTTTCGTTGCCTTTTCATCGTTGCTTGCTCCCTATGACTGGCTCTGACGGCAGTGCGTCAGAGGCAGAATCTTTTCTTGCTCTTCATCGTCTTCTTCGTTGAATCATTTCCGCTAAATATTAGGAACCACGTCTGTTATGACTGTGAGGGCTATCAAGGGACGTCGTATTGTTGGTGCAAAAGAACAATCCGCCATGTGGCACAAAATGTGGCTGGTGGGGTTGTTCTATTAGTCGAGCTTGTGATTGGGCGTTAGACTGCCACAAACCGCACTAACTCGGGTAGCGTTGACGCATCTTGGCGCCGCCTTACCTGCATTGTGCGTCATCGAATTTGGCTTCGGCTTCGACCGAGTTTTTCGAGGCTGTGCACAATTGTGCTGGAACCTTTTGCTCTCCAGGAACAAAAGAGACGCCGCCGCAGGGAGCCGCCTTCCTTCGCGCATTCCCATTGCTGCGAGAGCCGCAGGAACATGCCTATGCTCTCCCATGCAGGCTCAGGCTAACGACAGATCTGGATAGGTAAGTATAGCATGGTGTTGGCCTTGCATGCCTCCAGTTCGCATCCCAGGACGTCAGAGAACACTTCATATCGAGTCACTTGCTTCTCAATGGGACACATCTCTTTCTATTCATCAACCATATTTGCAAGTCCCCTCTGGCAGGTCAGTTGCATTCACAGGTACCGAGCGACAGTCCTTTGATTCTTGTCTTCTCCGTCGTTCATTCAGTCACTTGAAAGCTGTGCTTTTCTTTGCTCATTTCTTATTGCGCCGCTGGATCGGATCCCTTTCCATTAATTTCGTCTGGTCATGAGGTTTGCCTGGCTGGACACCTCCATTGGAAATGAATCACCCTGGCTTTCCGCTGACCTGGAATGGAGAGCGCCAACCTCGACTTCCGCAGTTGGGGCGTTCGGCGCAAGAAATCCGAGATGCCAGCCAACGAGGAGCCGCTTTCCGCAATACAGTCGCGATCCAGCCCGATGCTGCATTTCAGCTTCAGCAGTCAGCTTTCCCACCCCCCGTCCGTCAAGTACCTCAGCTCGATCTCTTCGGCAACAATGCGCAAGCCTCCCCCGCTCAGAGCCGCGCCTGGGATAATGTTTTCCAGAGTATCCTTACTCACCCGGATATTGCGACCCATCGAGACGGCGTTTGCAGCTACCTTCGCATCCCATCTGGGCTGTGGACCGAGCTCTACAAACCCCAGGTGTTCGAACACGTCCACCACCTGCTTACCGATTGCCTTGCCCGAAATTATGGAAGGCTCCCTGATGACCTCAGGATCCTGATCAACGAGCTTAGAGATCTTCCTGAATTCCCACATTTGCGGGCCCACCTTGTCAACGTAATCATGTCGACTGTGCCGCAGCAGGATCCCCCACAGACACCGTCGGTCTCCTCCGGACAGGATGTAAGAGCGACGGTCAGTCACAGCGTTGGTTCAGACTTCGACAGGTCTGGGGAGACAAGTCCCATCCTAGTGATCTCCAGTCCTAGGACTGCACAAAGTGGTCGAACGGCAGTCACCACACCCCTTTCCGTGGGAAATGTGCGAAGCACCCCACAGACGCCATTTCAGAGGGCTAAAGGAAGAGCACCAAGGGGGGAAAGGTACAAATGCCCGTACACCAACTGCAAGCATGAGCCCTTCCGGAATGCTGGGAACTTCAACAATCACATGCGCAGTTGCCATGCCGAATCGCCATACCGCAATCAACATCCTTCCGACTTCCTAATTCCAGACTTGTCTCCGCAGCCAAGTATTCAAGGGGATGCAATGTCCTCGGCAGCCACAACCTCCAGTGGTTCACCCCTGAGCCACCGTAGACCGTCACAGGACTTTGGCAATGGAGAGGTTGCGGACATTGGTGACCGGAATGCGCTCGAAAGCATAGGAAATAACGTAGTCTTTCATGCCGGTCATGTTGGACTTCAAGCTGGTGTGGCGCGAGGCGGTCTGAACCATGCTGATCCTCAAGAAGAGCAAGTTACCAGCGGGCTGGTGAACAGCTCGCTTCTCGAGAGCTTTACGTTCAGTCCAAGCAGCCGCCAACTCCAGCCTGACATCATTTGGGACGATGCTGCCGACGACATAAATCGGCTGTCACCTACCGGAGCAGGGCCCGTAGGATTTTACGACTTCCAAATGATGGAGAGAAGCAGGCGTAGTGACCGGACCTCGAGATAGTGTGGAGTGGAGGGGGCTGTTGCCGATGTAGCGCCCAGCCTGGCTGAACAGGTGTGGCAATGTATTCACGGTCTGGTCTGGAAGCACCGGCAGGGCAGCAGAAGCAGAGCTGTTTGAGGTACTGACGCCACGACTTCTCGAAGAAAGTCGAAAATTGATTTCCCCTTCCTACCGAAAGATCCGTTCCTGATTTGACAATATACTCAACGCAGAAAAGGCTGAGACAGACCGGCTAGAGCTAGGTATTTTCTAGTAATGCAGACCTTGTGACTTCTGGCATGATCCTCAAGAAACGATTCCTTGGATCGCGAGGAGCCCTTGTCGAATGCTTCCGAACACCCCGCCCTCCGGCGTCAGCGGGAAAAACGGTGATCTCCATCCCAGACCCATAAGTTCGTGGAGCTATGTCAGTCAAGGGACGCGACCGTGGCAATCCGCGATTGGGACGGCGGATTGTGCATGGGAGTCAGGGGGGTGGTGCTCGACGAGAGGCGAGGAAGTATTCGTTCTCGAGCAGCAAGCTGCAGGGAGGAGCGAGCCCTGCAAGTGTTGCCCCCTGGACCTCGCACCGCTGCCGGAAAGAGCAATGCAGAATCTTCGGGGCTGGCACACCTGCATCAAGACACGAGCTGCTGTGCTAGCTACGGTATCGTGGTGGCTCCAGAGCGTGCCTGGTGCCTGGGCTGGGCGAGTGGCTATGTTACTTACAGTGCCGAGTAGGTGCGTGAGCAGCGGCCGGATGTCAATGCCCGTCAGCTGCACGTCGACGTCTCGTTCAGGGAGACTAGCATACGGATTACATGCTGTAGATTGGGTGATTAAACAGTTCCTGGCAAGCACCGAATGTCCGCTTTTCTATCAACCTCGTCTCCTACAGTACTCGTAGCCAATGCCTGGAGTGGCATGTTCTCGAGCGCGGCTGTTGTCACAGGCTCCCGCCCGCAGTGCGCCACGACGAAGCCAAGATCGGCACAAGATATAAATTCGACTTGGATTTTCTGCATCCCAAGAGTCCCACAGTTGCTACGATGGCTTAACGGCGAAAAGTCAAATATCCTGCCTGGATGCCTGCGCTTGCTTGCACAAATGACGCGCTGCGGACGCAGAATCGTGACCGTGGTAAGAGTACACATTAATGGTTGACTTAATTACCTACACAGAACGAGACATTCCCATGGTCGGTACTCGTACTGCGTGCACGTATGGCGGAGAAGGATGCACCTGCTCAGGTAAGATGGATCCATACTCCGTACTTACTCCGTCACAGTCGTTTCTTCGCGTGGCAACAGTGGCACAAGGTGGGGGGAAGCACATCGCGTTTCAGATGCTCGGTTCATGGTCATTGCTATGGAGCAGCTCGTCCAGTACCTCGTAGAATGGAGACAGGATCGCGGCGCTAGACATGACCAACGCTTAGTTACTGCGCAGGCCGAGTCGGGTACTCGTACGAGTTACGTCCTCGTGAACAGCCACACTCAAAGAGTCAAGCTAATGCGGTCGAGGGTACCCTTGTTGCCGTTGCTTGCTCAGCAGATCGAGCACATCTTGCAATAAGCGCAGTCCAGGGCACGGCAAGATGCAGCTGACAATCGAGCGACAGCCGAGAAGAGTGATACCATTCGACCTGCACTAAAGCGATAGTGCGCACACAAGCAAAGTATGCCCAGGCGGTGGTTGAGGGTAAGGAGAATGCTGCGGGGTCCAGCCCAGCAAATCACAAGCACAACGAGGTGACACTTCCTCCGCAGTGGTGACTGTGGAGGCTCGGGCGAGCCTGTCGTTCGTCATGGGCCCCGTTCAGATGCTCCAGGCATGCCCAATTCAAGGCGTTTTAGCTCTTGAGCGCCTGGACCCGCAGCCGGTCCTTGCCTAAAAGAGCCAAAAGATGGCATCTTTGTAAATCACAAAAGATGCCGACTTCTGCTCTTGCTTGCTTCGCAGTCTTGCTCTCACCATCTGCTAATATGAGAGCAACATTAATGATGGCAGCCGGTTCTGCCTTGTGTGCTCAGAGCCACCGTTAGCGTCTACGTATAAATCTCGTCGCCCTGCCATGCCATGCCCTGCTGGGTGCCTGCAGACATTCATAATCCCATCGTCCGCCTTGCCTTCTGTTCGCCCTTGCCGCCCAGCCCATTGATCTGGGGTGAGAGGACTTCGTCTTCAGACGCAAGCTCCATTGATCCAGCCTTTCCTTACTGCTCACGGTGATACTCACTGCTTCCTTTGACCTCTCCTTAAACAACGGGTATCGTATCCGCACCCGCCTGTGCGATCCTCACGCCCCGACCGGGCAGGCCTGCTGTCTTCTTATCCTCTTCACCTTCAGCCTGATTGCGACCTGACCTGACCGAGCCTTCCAACATGGCATTCGAGTTTCAACCATCGGTCTTGCCCAATCACCCGAGGCATTCAAGCAGTGCTCAAGCCCATGGGCGTCAACGGCCACAGCTCGCTATCCCTACCGGAGACAACGACCGCCCCGGTGCGTCGCAGACCAGCCCCATCTCGGTAAAACTCGAAGAAATGTTCGCCCATGGATGTTTCCACCACTATTCTTCAACGATTCAAGATATGTTCGAAGCCGACCACCAGCATTGGTTCATACTGCGTTTCCTTCGTCGGGATTCGCAGTGCCCCCTCTTCCGGAGGAACCATACAAGCATCTACTACAACCCTCCACCGGATCTGTTTGCGTTGGTCGCAGAGATTCGAGAGGACAAGAGCTGGGAGGCCAAGAGGCTGGAGGTGCTTGCGTCGGTGAGCAGTGTCCGGCGCCTGTCAGGATCTTCTTGGCCCGATTCTCGAGGCTCAGGGCCCAGTCCGTACCATGCAACCCATCTTACACCTGCCACGGGATCCGTTCGCTCGGCATCGAGAGAAGGGAAGTCCTTGGTCCCTCCTGGCATCCAATACGGTCGGCCGGTATCCGGATATCAATCCTCGAGCCAAGGCCCTGGCTCCTCCGCTGCCGCAACTAGTCCGACTCCCACCGAAGGCCATGCCTGTGTAGGGAACGGGGGCCGTACAGCTCCAAAGGGCCACCTTTTCTATTGCCCCTCCAGGAACTGCAGAAGAAGCTATCCTCGCGAGGGTTACTCCCGTCAAGGACATTACGACAACCACATGAAGACACACCACGCCGAATGGCCACTTCATGATCCTCTATCTTCCTTGCACGAGATACCTACTCCCGAGTACCCTGTTGCCAGCCATCTGCATGAACATCCGGCGTCCCGACCGGCACCTGAAGTGATATGGCCTACGACACCGCAGCCACAACCGCAGCCGCTATTCACGGCGTCGACGCCGCACACGCCTCTCCGTCCTGTCGGTGAGCCAGGAAGTGAACGCCCCTCAACTCTCAACCCGGATACCGTCCTTCCAGACATACTACAATCCGGCACGGAAACCGAAATAACCCGTTATCCGCCCGGGTCTTTCCCATCCGGATTTCCAAGTGACGCTGTTGGCTCGTCTCAGCCGGATTGGGATCTCGGAAACTATTTCCCACTACTGAGTCAGAGCTATTCGAACTCGAATCAATCATTCCAGTCTACCGATTCCTACATGCAGGACCAATGACCAATGGCTATACCTGGACCCCATCAGATATCCCTCCTAATCGACCCCAGGGATGCGGCTTGCACGCCGCATCTCTCCGACTTCTTACACTTTTCTCAAACCCTTCCGACATCCGAGTCCAGGGTAGCGCCTCGTGTGCTACGCAGGCATTCGACATACACAACATTCACGATCCCTTCCGTTACCAGCACGGATACGACACGTCCTTCCGCATCTGTGCGGCATCAGGGACCCATGGAAGATCTGATGAGATGATATATGAGTTGACGAGATGATGTAGATCAATGTGTGCATGGCTGGTGAGAGGATTTCCATTTTGTGGTACAAGTCCGATTGCACTGGCCTGGTTTCCCCTTCTAGACGGTATTCAGGGGCTCTCACGAGCCATGCCGAATGTTCATCAGTCATGCCGCGGTGACAGCGGCCTCGGTCTGAAGCCATTCGGCTGTGGTAGCATTTCAAGGCTGCCCAAATGATTGATCCAAAAGTTCGCACTTGAGCGTTCATATATTTGGAGAGATATCCCTGTACGAACAGAACTCCCACGGGTCTAACTGTATTTGGAAACGCTCGGAATTCACGTGATCTAGCATAATCATGCCGAGGCCCGGCGGCACCGGCACTGGAGTGCGGGGAAGTCAGCGCGCTTGCCGGCGTGCCGTGTCGCTCCTTGAAGTACTGTAAGTAATCAATGTCGACCATGTCGGGCCTATATCAAACACGGGTCCAACTCTCTTCCCACTGGTAGCGACGGCTGGGTTCGATCCATCACCATCACCATCACCATATCCTCGCCATCATGTCCTTCCAGCAGAACGCCTACGTCCTCGGCGTCGGCCTGACGCAATTCATCAAGCCACGCCAACTCCGCCCGTATCCCGAGCTGGGGTTCGAAGCCGGCACCAAAGCCCTGTTGGACGCACACATCACGTACGACGATGTGCAGACCGGCGTGGCCTGCTACTGCTACGGCGACACGACCTCGGGACAGCGGATATTCTACCAGTTCGGCATGACCAACATCCCCATCTACAACACCAACAATGCGTGCGCGACGGGGTCGACAGGGCTGCAGATGGCCCGGACGCTGGTCAAGGGCGGCATCGTCGACGTCGTCATGGTCATCGGCTTCGAGACCATGAAGCCCGGCAGCATCAAGTCCATCTGGGACGACCGGCCGAGTCCCATGGGGTTGGGCACGCGGTTGATGGAGGAGACCCGAGGCAAGTTCGACTCGCCGCGGAATGCGCAGTTCTTTGCCAACGCCGGCCGCGAGTATATGGAGAAGTAAGTTTGGAGTATCTCTTTTGTCACTGCGTATGCGTATATGATGTATATGCACTGGGTGCGCAACTGCCTCGCGTGTGTCTTGACGTTACATCACATTCTATCTAGACCCTACCACGCACGTACCTGGCTGGGATTTCCATTCCATTCCATTCCAGAGAGTGTAGCTACCACGCACATGGCTAACCAACACGTCCACGACCAGGTACGGAGCCACGGCGCGCGACTTTGCCGAAATCGCACGCATCTCGCACGAACACTCGTCGCGCAACCCGTACGCGCAGTTCCGCGACGTCTACACGCTCGAGCAGATCGAAAAGTCGCCCATGATCCACTACCCGCTGACCAAGCTGCAATGCTCGCCGACGTCGGACGGCGCGGGCGCGGCCGTCATCGTGTCGCAACGATTTTTGGATTCGCGCCCCGAGCTCAAATCGCACGCCGTGCTCATGGCGGGCCAATCGCTCATGACGGACTCGCCGGCGCTGTTCTCCCGCTCGGCCATGGACCTCGTGGGCTTCGACATGACACGGCGGGCCGCCAAGGCCGCGCTGGCCGAGGCCGGCGTGCGGCCCACGGACGTCAAGGTGTGCGAGATGCACGACTGCTTCTCGGCCAACGAGCTCATCACGCTCGAGGGGCTCGGCTTCTGCGCCCCCGGCACCGCCCACCACATGGTCCGCAACGGCGACATCACGTACGGCGGTAAAGGTCCCATCATCAACCCCTCGGGCGGCTTGATCTCCAAGGGCCACCCACTCGGCGCCACGGGGCTGGCCCAGTGCGCCGAGCTCACGTGGCAGTTGAGGGGCTGGGCCAACAATGGCCGGCTCGTCAAGGACGTCGACGTCGCCCTGCAGCACAATCTGGGCTTGGGCGGCGCCGTCGTCATCACCGTGTACAAGCGTGCCGACGGCCGCAAGAACACGGATGCCAGCCAGAGTGACGCCGAGATTGCCCGGTCGAGCGGTCTGGGGTATAATCCCGCGGTGGAGGCGCGCGGCGTCACCAAGGACGATTTCGAGAAGGTCAGGAGCAGGGTCGGGAGAAGCGACTATGCGCTCGGCGAGACGGCGGAGAAGATCCAGGCTAGATTGTAAGATCCTGACTGGCGCGTCACTCAAAAAGTGGTCACCGTGGTGTAGCACGGCGTAGCATGAGAATGTACTCCATATGATGACCATGAAGATGATCATGACCGGTCCGCGTGTTTAGTGTCAAGAGAACTGCGTCGTGTCCGCCAGAACAAACACTTACCATAAGGAAGAATGATTTGGTCGTAACTCACGCCACGCCACGCCACGCCATGCTCGCAGCCTGTGCCCTGTTCATTATATTACCGTACGTACCTCTCCCGTTTGTGAGACTGGTGCTACCCACAACGTAATATGTATCTACTATCATTCCTTTCCTACATACAGCGACTACTACAGAGATCGAGTTTAGCGTGCCGCGATGTTCCCCGCAATCATCGCGTGACCGTCAAGTTCTGGTTCCTCGTCACAGCCAAGAACGTCAGACTCCAAAGCTGCCTGATGTCGCTTTCCGTCCCGGCACTCACGCCGGGTGGGGGAGGCAGCACACCCAGCGGCAGCGTGGTGAAGTTGCCGGTGTTGTTGTTGTACCGCCAGCTCCAGACCTCGCCCTGCAGCTGGGCCGAGTTGGCCTCGATGCTGTCCCAGAGAGTGTTGTACGCCAGTAGGACGTTGTTATACACGGACGAGTCGCCGCACCATGCCGGGGCTGTGGAGGAGTTGGAATTGGATGTGGCGTTGGTGTCGCATCTCGCAAGCTGCCTCTCTAACCCCTTGGCCATCATGGACAGCTGGAACGACCAGACCACGCAGCCGTGATACGCGGCGTTTGTGAAGTTGGCAATCAGCACGTCCGAGCCCGAGAGTGCCGGGTTGGCGACGATCATGCTCTGCGGCGTCATGAGACCCGCCGGGAAGGAGCGGATCAAGCTACTGGCTGTGGCGTTGATGAAGCGGTTTTCCTGTGCCGCGGCTTCGGGTGTCGAGGCAGAGGCATTGACGAAGAACAAGCGAAACCCAGTGTCGCTGTGTTGGACATTGACAGACGACAGGTTGTTGTACCCGTCGAGTGCGATCGAGTATGTCGTCAAATTGCCCGAGGAAGGAAGCGAGGACGCGTTTGCCGGACCGTCGTAGAAGGTGGCGGTGTTGGCAAAGTTCTGGAGGCGAGAACGAGCAGTCGAGGCCGTGATGTTCGTCTCGAAGAACCGAAGCGTGTTTTCTTCCCAGATTTGCGCACGCGTGTCGGCCGAGGTACGCCACGAAGACGTGTTGGTACTGTTGGGGAAGACGCCTGGAGTACGTGCCAGTTGACCTATTGCCCTGAGAGCGGCAGGCACAAGGGCCGTGTTCACGTCGAATGGGATCCGTCCTCCGCCGAGGCCGTACGTCGAGTCTCGCCATTGTCCCACAATTTCGTTGGGCTTGAGATGAATGAGGTTGGCCGCTGTCTGATTCTGGGCGAACGCTGCTGTGGTGTTCATGATCTTCTGAGCATTAATGAGCGCGAGAGCCTGGTACGTCAGATTGCGATTCTGCACGTCGATCGAGCCGGCACTGCGGTTGAGAAGGGGCCCGACACGAGAAGGACTGCTGTTGAAGTATTGCGCCATCAGCACGGGGAGATAGTAGTCGGTGTCGATCATGGGATAGGTGAAGCCAGGTGCCGTGCTGGTGACGTTGTTCTGCAGGTTGAGGTACGTCGCGTAATCTCCAATCGTCTCCTCGTGGCATACAGACCCGTCGCTCCGATTGAGCCGCTCAAGGACAGCTCCGATGACAGCTTCAGTGGCCGACCCATTGCCTTGACTGAGCACCGGTTCCAGTAACAGGGCGCTGATCATGCTGTCCCGTCCAAAGTACGTAAGGAACCTCCATGCTCCAGCGAGCAGCTTCTCGGTGTAGGACAGGAAAGAAAGAGAGGTGGTTTGGTCGGGTTGCTGGTCGATCAGATCCTGCGAGGCGGTATTCAGTACCTGGCTTGGTGGCAGCTGAGTCAACTGCGGGTAGTTGAAGCTGGCGGAAAAGGCGTAAAACCCGGCACCGAAACTTATCGTCCTGTTCTGCTGATTGATTGTAATGTTGGATCTTGCGTTCTGATAGGGCACTAAAGTGAAGGTTGTGGTGGTGACATTGTCAAGCCCTACGTCTCTGTCAGTGTCTGGGCATAGGAGGCCGACGTAGCAGACGTCTGGCAATTCACGGAAGAGTGCCTGTTTATGGAGACTCACAAAGCCGTGAAATGGTCGCCCCGGTTCCGTTTGATCTTGTAATATTTACAGCATCCTGAATAACTGGTCGAAGGAGACTCGGTCCTTCTGTGAAATCCCGTATGGTTCTTATACTTCCTAGAATCGGAATGGTCAATGTAGCAGAGCTGTTGAATGCGAGCACGCCTTGGACTCCAACGAATGGGTTGTCCGAATTTCGGGTCGTCCTATATACCGGTCCCAACGGGGTCCCAAGGGTTGAATTGACAAGCTCAATGGCGAGAGATCCGTTAGGTCCATTTTGGGGCTGGAAGAAGGTACAGATGCCACTGGCACCAGCAGGCCAAGCAACAATGAATCGAGGGCCGATGATGCTCAAATTCGAGTCTGGCAATGGACTAGTGACGACGACTTGAGTGTCACTGTTGCAATCGGAGTAGAAGTAATTGTCATACGGTGGCTCGGTCAGATGCTGGGTTACAGCAGGGCAGGACTGGGAGTTCTGAGCCCAGCACTGCTGAAGCCACAGAGCGAGAAGCAGGACAAGAGAAGCCAGCATGATGAGGGTGGTTCGATAAGAGGTTCCCTTTTCTTGCTGGGTGGGAATGGTTGACATACGAGAAGGGAAGCAATACTTGCCGGTACAGCGGTAAGAGCAAGACTCTTAAGGGAAGCCATTGCAACCACGAGTGGGCTCCGGGCTCTCCGCGAAGAGGCACATTCCAAGACTTGAAGCTGTCCTCGAGCTCGAAATTTGGGCTGACGATCAGCAATGACATCAACGGAGAAACGACCGAAAATGCGGAGGCGTCGATCAAGCACCTATCATGGCATGGCCAAGCGAGAGATTCAGGGTAACAGCCGAAAGTTTGTCATACTGTTAAATCGTCGCATGCGCCAGCTTGTGGGGGTCGTGATTGCGAGCCTATTCGAGCAGTCGGGCACCCTCTTCGTACTGTGTAGGCGTCGACACGAGCGAGAAGAGGAGCAAAGAGTCCAGCGGGAGGAAGTGGAGGACGTGGAGGAAGACGAGGAAGAGGAAGCGGAAAAACATTTGCGAAGAGGGGGAGGCCGCGTTCTGCCGCGCCCAATCAGAGCATTGTGCATTTCATGGCTTGAATACTCCACCCAATAACTCTATACGGCGCAGTATTGCACAACGCGCACGCACGCGCCATTTCTTACATCGACCTGGTCGACATATTGACCGCATGGAAACGATATCCTTGTCAATCACATCGGATGAGCGCTTGAAGACTGCTCCACCAGTGATGGAAGGCTCACCACGGCCCATCAAGAGGACGCGTCAGGCCTGTGAGCCTTGCCGGTAAGCTTAGGAGCGCTCTTCGGCGGCCATCTAGCTCATTCACCTCTTCAGCCGCAAAAAGTCACGATGCCCAGCAGAACGCCCGGTGTGCTCTCATTGTGCACGACTAGGTCAACACTGTACCTACGCCTCGGGGCCCGGCCAGAGCACTTCGAGCCCAGCGCACATCGAACTGAGAGCTGCAGCTCCAGTGCAACCTCACCCATCGCTTCCCAAAGCCGTTGACCAGAGCACGGTAGAGCGAAATTCCGCGTCAACGGTCCCCAGCAGGTGTTGACCGTGTGATCTAGGTCGACGGGCTGGCTACGCTCGAAGTACAGATGGCCGAGTTGCGAAGATCCCTGCGGTAGGTTTCCCTTAAAATCATGTGAACTTGGAAAGGCTGACAAGGATGAGAGATCGACCGCCTGATCCGATGCTCCAACAGACGCCGACGACAGCAGATTTTGCCCAAAGATTGACATCGATGTCCACTGACACACCAACGCCCCGTATTGCCGAGTCAGATGGCCGTCTCCAGGATTCAGGCCCAGGTACCGTGTATGCAATTCTGACCTCTCACCTTGTTCAGACTCGGATATTGACTTCTCTCATGTGCAGCCTTCCAGCTTGGGATACCGTGGAGCGGTACAGCCGGCTCTATCTGAGGCACTGCAATTACCAGCCACTTCCTCTATTCTCAGAGAACTTGACCGCCACGCTCCGCTCGCGGGATCCGGAACTGCTATTCGCGATAATGGCCGTTGCATCAAGATTCGAGCCTACCAGTGCTAAGCTACCCGCACCACATGGTTCAGCCTGGATTTGTAAGTCTGAGGAATTCGCTGTGTCTGCCAGGGATTTGATTATGCGACGGGTTGCCTGTGGACCAATTGAGCTGTCCACAATACAAGCGTTGTGCCTGATAAGCATGGCTGAGTTCAATAGTACGTGTATTCCTACATCTCTCGGCGTGTCTCGCTGACGGTCGCAGGTGGGAATACTCCACAGGCAAGCACGTATAGTACACTGGCAATGGATTTGGCGTCATCTTCTGGGCTGTCTTCTGATAGCCGAAGGCTGAAGCCTGACTCAGGCCATGAGGCTCAAGAGCGATTGAGATGCTACTGGAGCATAGTGCTTCTGAAGAACCTTTATGGGAGTCATGCTAGCACTGTCACATTCGTCCACGACGAAAAGACACCCAGCCTTCCGGAAAGCCCGCGCCCCCCAGCTGGTCTCAGCTCTCTCATGACCGACGCGGCTCTTGAGCAGCCAGAAAGCACGAACAGCGCCTCTGGACCGTCTGATCTAGGCATCGTTGCTTATGTTATCCAGTTGAGCGAGATCTGGCAGAAATCCGCCCGGTATGCGCACCGACGAGGAAAGGTAGGCGGCCTGCCACCCTGGTCCGCACAGTCCGACCATGCGCAGATAACGGCAGAGCTTATGGATTCTGAGACCCGCCTGCCTTACAAATATCGGTTCCGTCCGGCTAGATTTGCAGAGCAAGAACCCCGTCAGCTACAGGAACATCATGAATTCTGGGCCTCATGGATTCTTCTGCAAATGCTTTACCACACGGTTCTGTGCCTGCTTAACCATCCGCTCCTCTTGTCCCTACGGCTGAGAAACTTCAGGGTCACGATGGTGCCGGAGGTCTTTTTGCAACACACAGCCGACCTCACCGCAACACACACGGAGTGGATCGTCCACTTACTGGACGTATGCGAGAGAAAAGAATTCGAGTTGTACAATCCCTTCCTTGCACATTCTGCTGCAACAGCCGCAACAATCTACTTGCAGCAAAGCTACTCCGAGAATTCTGCGATCAGGTCGACAAAACAGGAATGCTTCAGGAAGTGTGTTGCGTTTATCAAGCGCTTGGGCTTGTACTGGCCTTACATCGAGCAGCTGGTGAGTCTTGTCTTCGCTGGCTTGCGTCCTTTTTCTCAACTGGCGTTGCTAATGTCGCTGGAAGGCTCTCAAGATCGAGCGATTTGAGCAGGTCGTGTCAGCCTCGTACCGTGAGCCCACATCGCAGCATGTACCCAACGACCGGGTGTACATTGACCTCGATTTGTTCTGGGAGATCATTGAGTCCTCACTTGTCACAGAACTGCCTCAGACCACCAAATCTTACTTCGGCGCGTCTTTAGCATCTCATCGTCAGCCGATCCATTCTGAAGAGGTACTACGGTCACGTCTTCTACCTGAGCCAACACGGATTGGCTCCGACGTCAGCCGCAGGAACGACAATGCTGACCCAGCAGCTGCCATGCAACTACCAACGCTCGCAGCGGGCCCTCCGAACCCCACACCGGATCTGCTACCGCCGAAGAACGGAGAGGCATCGATCCTGGCACAGAACTATTTTGCCCTTGGGGAAGACTTAGTCGGGAATCTGGATGATTGGTGGTTTCCCCGACAGTACGCTTGAGGGGACGACGCAGGATTCCTCGATCAATATCTGCTGTCACGTGCTGGGAAGTGTCAAAATTCCTCAACCCTCCGTTGCTTTAAGAGCTCACGAGCCAGCTGCGCCGGAACCTGTTCTAGGGTCGACAGTATGACCTAAGTGATGGATGTGACGTCTTCATTTGTCGGATACAAGTGGAGCACAATCCTTCCGAAAATTGCCTCCGTTGCCGCCTCCGCTTCCGTGTCACGCCTGACCGTTGGCGGCAGCGGTAATGGTTGACCAGGCCGCCGATTACCGGGACATGGCGTCGTCATATCAATGGAGAGATATCAGCTCATGATGTAGAGGTGGGAACCACTGGGTGCCAGAATTGTTCCTGTTGCATTCCTCAAGAAGCCGGTTTATCAAGACGAAGCAATATCGCCGTTGCAATCTACCACCGTTCTCGATTGACTGCCCAGTCTGTTCTGTAATGTCTAGAATGAGGGAAAGGCTTGAAGACTTCCTCCACAGATATGGCGTGTCACCCAGAAAAGGCTTTCTCCCAGATGGCGAACCTCTGAGACGTCTATGTAATCCTTACTATGAGCCCTGGGAGGACCTGGTAGCGGACCTTCCCCGACACATTTTGGACGAACGAGCCAGATGGAAGATCGATGGGCTCCCTATCCTCGATCCAGCTCGATTGATTTCTCAAGCAGAGTGGCGGAGGGCATACGTGATCCTGGGATTCTTGACTCACGCGTACATTTGGGGAGGAGAGGAACCTTCAGAGGTTCGCCTTGATACGCCATTTTCGCCGTTGACTTTGCTGACCATTGGCGTACAGCGACTTCCACCACAACTCACATGCCCGTTCCTCGCTGTGTCAGAACACCTCGGCCTGCCTCCGACCGCGACGTTTTCAACGCTCAGTCTTTGGAATTTCCGACTCGAATCACCCGACAGGGACCCAACCAAGCCGGAAAACCTCAGATCACTTCTGTCCTTTACCGATACCAGAGATGAAGAATGGTTCTACATGATCTCCACCGCCATCGAGGCCAAAGGCGCTCCTCTCATATCGACGATGCTTCGATGTGTGGAGGCCGTCGATGCCAACAACGACTGTATTGTCCTATCTGGCTTGCGGTCCATAACAAGCGGCGTTCAGGAGATCGGGAAACTCCTCCAACGCATGCATGAACGATGCGATCCACAGGTGTTCTACCACAATGTGCGTCCATTCTGCGCAGGTACCAAAGGCATGGCAGCGGCTGGCTTGCCTCGAGGAGTTTTTTATGACGAAGGCAAAGGCCAGGGCCAGTGGAGACAGTATAGCGGTGGGAGCAACGCGCAAAGCTCCCTGATTCAGCTTTTCGATATCTTTCTCTCCGTTGACCACAATACGCCCGGGCGTCAAGAACATTCGCAGCCCACGTCCGTGCCAGCGCGGGTTCGAGCGAAGGGATATCTGCAGGTCGGTCATGCCATCAAGCGTCCCACGTCCGGCGCCTTCATTTCAGGTCGATTCTAACCCTTTGCAGGAAATGCGGGACTACATGCCTAAGCCACATCGCGAGCTTCTCTCAGCCGTAGAACAGTCGAGCAATGTTCGAGACTATGTGCTGACCAACGCCGCTCCGCACTTAGTCGAGCTTGTCGCAGCATATAACGATGCGGTTGCCGCGCTGGCAAGTCTCCGCAACATCCACATCCAGATCGTGGCTCGTTACATCGTCATGCCGTCCCGGAGCCCTCCTGCTCCATACATCGCCTCTCGAAAGGGGAAGAACCTAGCAACAGCATGTTCGAAGAAGTCGGTGGAAGAAGCAGATGGCAATACGTCCATGACAAGGCAACTCCACGGTACAGGAGGCACGAGTGTGATGCCATTCCTGAAGAAGACTCGCGACGAGACCGCCAGGACTACCATACCAGCAGACTGCACTGCCAGAAGTTGAGCGACGTAGCGACGCCGGTATATTTTTACCCAGAGACATCGGCAGTGTGAACACTCCTTAGCTACATGTTGATTACCTATCCCCAGATCACCAGGAATAGAGCGTCCCCCTTAAATAAGACGACTTACCTACTCCGCGGCATTGATTCTTGCACGGGTGGGTACCTGTTATCAAGCTCCTCGATATCAATTTTCCATGTGCCCTATTTCATCGAACCACTCCCAAGAACAAGTCCATTCAATTCACAGTGGGTATGCAGTTATGTGTGTGTCATGATGCATGCGAAACGCGTTCCAGTTCCATATCATCCGTCTAGCTCCTTGAGGTTCAAGTCAAGCAGACCATCAGCTCTCCTATCTACATCCACACACTCTCCCGAGCACACGTATGCCATGGCATGGTGGGGATGAGAGTTAAAAACCCTCTGCCCTCGCAAGAAGGTACCCGTACTCGTGCCACACGTATACACCCACACCCACAAAGACCATCCATAAGAACGAACTAGGAGGCAGTACTGTACGTCAGTGCCTTCGGTTGTCCGCGGTTAACCTCGATCGCCGTGCAAAAAAAAATACCAAGACCCGGTCCGTTAGTCTCCTCGCGCGTCCCCACTACGGACGGAGGCACGCAGGGTTGTGCAAAGTCACAGTATCCACTGTGTACCAACTTAAGTCTCCAGGAGGACGTGACCACGAAATGGAGAGGCCAAGCAGCTACCTACCTAGGTATGAGGTACTCGGAGCGAGCCAAGTAAAGACGCATGACGGACGAGAGCGTAATATATACAACGTCACGCAATCCAACGCAGGCACAAAGAAACTGGAAGCCGGGGGCCGGGACCCATGACCAACATACATACCTACGAACCTCATTTATGTATCCACACGGACGCAGAGCGGACACGGCACGGAGGAGGAGGAGGAGGAGGAGGCGGAAGAACTCGACAGTTTCCGAGTCCGGGCGAGAAAGTATACGGGACCCATGGATGATATACATATGTATCGTACATATATACATACGTGCCTAGTTTGGTTCAGTTCTGTCCGTGGAGAGATACAAGTGTAATCAGATAAACTGACTTGTATTGAATTGAACCGAGTTGTGTTGTGGTTGGATTGTAATTACTCCGTACGGTACATCCATCTCACGCATCGCATACTCGTCCATCTCTCTTGGTATTGACCTAACTACGAAGCGGGCGTACTGAACCGAACCAAACAGAAGCCTTAAGACCTCATTGAAACCAGCAGATCGAACACGCAGTCATTCAGCCAGCCAGCCAGCCGCAAGCCAGCATCGGCGTCGTGTCGCTGTCTTTCGATCCCTCCTCTCGAAGCATTCGCGTTGGCACCCAAGGCGGGAGGATATAATGGCGCCAGGCATCATCAGCGTCGACACCATCCCCGACACTCCATCGGGATGTGCAAATGACGGGGCCATTCTCAGTGCGAAGACGACCCAGAGTCCACCATCACTGCATTTGAAGGAGATATACCCCGCCACGAGCAACGGCAACAGCCATAGCAACGGCGCTATCGACACCGGCAGCGAAGACCACGCCCGTTCCCTCGACGCAGCAGACCCGCTACGCGATTTCCGCGCCAAATTCATCATCCCGACGCGGGCGTCGTTGAAGGGGCGGGCCTTCCCCCTTCCTGACCCCTTGTCGTCCCTCGAACACACCACAACTTCCTCCCACGGCCAGAGCAGCACCGACCAAGCCATCTACTTCTGCGGCAACTCGCTAGGCGTGCAGCCGAGGCGTACGGCTCAATACATCCAAGCCCAGCTCGACACGTGGGCGGCCCTCGGCGTGGGCGGACACTTTACCGAAGTCGCGCACTCGCCACTGAGCCCCTGGCAGGCCATGGCCGACGTGGCGGCCGAGCAGTCATGTCGGCTTGTGGGCGCGCTGCCGGGAGAAGTGGCCGTCGCAAACACCCTCACTGTGAATCTGCATTTGCTGATGGCGTCGTTCTACCGGCCCACGGCACGGCGCAACAAGATCCTGTTGGAGTGGAAGGCCTTTCCGAGCGATCATGTAAGTGCGCAGATGATGAGTCTTTTCTTTGTCCCTCGCGGGGTTTGCATTGCGTGTTTTGAGATCCCAGTGCGTGTTGGCTGCTTGTGTTGCACTGGTGTGGTGCTATTGTTATGAAGGGACGTCTTAAAGCCTCTTGATCACCAAACAGGACACATACCGTGGATGAGTGGCTGCTAACATAAAATGCTTCTTCGATAACAGTATGCGATCGAATCCCAAATCTTGTGGCACGGCTATGACCCGAAAGACGCCATGATTCTGGTCGAGCCGGATCAAGACCATATCATTTCGACCGAGAAGTTGATCTCCATTATTGACACGCATGCCGAGGAGATTGCCCTGATTCTGCTCCCCGGCGTGCAGTATTACAGCGGGCAGTTCCTCGACGTGGCGCGCATCACGGCGCATGCCCACTCCCGGGGCCTAGTCATCGGCTGGGATTTGGCGCATGCGGCGGGGAATGTGCCTCTCCAGCTGCATGATTGGAACGTCGACTTCGCCGCTTGGTGCACATACAAATACATGAACGCCGGGCCCGGGTCGATTGCCGGGCTGTTCGTGCACGAGAGGCATGGGAAGGTCGAGTACGCGAATGGCTCGGGTGAGCCCGTGTTTCGCCATCGCCTGACCGGGTGGTATGGAGGGGACAGAGCGTCCCGGTTTCAAATGGACAACAGTAAGTTGGTCTGTGGTCCGGTCTCTGGATCTGAAGATGCTGATATTGGTCGTGTTCTCCAGAGTTTCGACCCATCCCGGGAGCTGGAGGCTTCCAGGTCTCCAATCCATCGGCGATTGATCTGACGGCCTTGTGCGCTTCGTTGTCGGTCTTCGGGGAGACCTCGATTCAAGAGCTGCGGCAGAAGTCATTGAAGTTGACCGCTTACCTGCAACATCTGCTGTTGAAGGATACCTCGACCAGTGACCGAGATCGGCCTTTCCGTATCCTCACCCCGCTTGACCCTTCTCAGCGAGGAGCTCAACTCAGCTTGCTGCTCAAGCCGGGCTTACTGGAGAGAGTGGCCGCCAAGTTGGAGGACGCAGGGATCGTGGTGGACCAGAGAAAGCCGGACGTCATTCGCGTTGCGCCTGTGCCGCTGTACAATTCGTACCATGATGTGTGGGCGTTTGCGCGAGTGTTCAAGGAGGCTGTGGGAGTAGAATGTAGATAGTGTAGATGTTTAGGGGAGAGGACGTGACTCGCTTGATGGAGCTGTATCATTCAGCCTTAGACCTCCTGAGGATTCCCGGTTGATATGTTCGACCTGCACGACTTCACCCAAGAATCCAGCTCCAAAGTGTCGCTTCGATGTCGAGACCTGGAAGGGGTCCCTTCCCTGGCTCTGGAGGTGACAACGGTCAGCAGAGGATCCATACAATGGACGAAGTGAGGGCCTGCATCAATGAAGATGTTAGGGTCCGAGCAACACACTCTCTAACCTACGCGTCCACGGCTTCCCACTCGATACCCAGGGACTCAAGCTGTTCTGCTCCTTCCTTTGCCCGTACGACCAACAGACCAAAGTCAGATCCGTTAGCGGCACCGTGATGACCCCTTGTATCAGCATTAGCAACAAGACGTAGCATCTAACGGAGACTGGCTCGACACAATCTTCCAGGGAGAACTCAACAGGATATTCAGAATCGATCCGAGATCAACCAATGCTTTTGTGACTTGCCCCGTCTCGTCATCACGTTGAGCGTGAGGAAGCTCATGCTGAAGATCGTCTGTCCCATCGTTGGACTTGATTCCAGCAATTCGAGCAAGTTCCTGGCAGTCAAGCACTTACGCACAAAAACGTCGCAGGTAGGAAAGCGAGGGTGACCACAGCGATCGTCTCCGTCGAGGTACCATCCCTCCTTACTGCACTGCTGGTAGAGGACATGTGGCTGCTGATCAGGAGCGTCTCCCGAGTATCTCGCTGCACCACGACGGTTAACCCCTGCCTAAGTGTCAGAAGTTGTTTTCGTAGTGTCTGCTGTCCTTTAGACGTTGTGCACGGCGTCTCAGGTTCTGCAACAGCCCACGCCAGAAGATCGTTGGGTTATGGGGACCATCGGGTTTGACTGGGGTCCCCGTTGCACTGGAGCACTCACCATCGTCGTGCGATGATGTTCCAACAATGTGGCAACCGTATCGACAGAACAGCGACTATCTCGCACGCGGGGATGCTATGACAACGCGAGGTCGTGCAGTTGTCGAAATCCAGTGCCGTGTCAACATGATTGGGCGCCCCATTGTCTCTTGCCATAGTGGGTTCCTGAGCCGCAGGGTCCATATCGATACATCGTCCAGTTTGACCACCTCTTCAATGATCAAGCATTGGAGTGCCGCCATGGGATCTGTGGGAGGCTTCTTTTCCACAGTGGCATTCAGTGCTCACCGGATATTCTTTTGAAATGTTGAGGGTGTCTCAAAACAAACTGTTACTGTCCCGCCATCGGGGTGAATGCACATATGTGGAAGCCCCTCTCATACCAGTGATGATCTTATTCGTTTCGAGACATATTGACAATCTGCTTGATGAAGAATTGAAACCATGATGCTGTTGACGGACGTATTAGAAGCCGGTCTGTTTTACAGACACAGGTTGTGGATACCTACAGTCCAACGCTGCCTCGTTGTCATCTTGACGCTGTCGGGGGTTGACTGCGTAGGCGTTGGCCTGGCGGCAGGTTTGAGTCCACAGCATGGACGGATACGCCCACTTGCCACACAAAAGGTCTCTAGAGCTCGAGTGCCTGTCGAAGACCATCCATTCTGCAAAGTTGACGAGTATTAGTGTTGCCATATAGCTCGTCATCAGGCGGAACAGGCCTTACACAGCTTGGACGCCTTGCTGCGGTGGGTTTTGTGATCGATGAGCTACTCCGGTCATTAATCCTCATACTCTGGACGACTGACGCAAAGGAATTCCCTGGCTTGGACCGAAAGTGTTCATACTCGCCGCCGACCGGGTTCGTTAACATCCTCGCATCACTTTGACGCAGGAGCGCTCAGACATTGTCAGATTACCTCGAAGGACGCCATATCGGATCTCCGCGAAGGACGCTATTGTCGGATCACCTCGAAGGACGTCATTGCCGATCGAGGTCCGAGTCACCAGATATGGACGCTCCCTGTGGACTTTCAGGAAAAAGTATATTGGGAGATGAAAAAGGCTGAGCGGTCGTGCTGAAGATGTATCTCGAGGCGGCTCAGATGCACGGGGAAGAAAATAGCGAGTAGCCTACATCTGCTCCTCCTGCCAACGGTGAGGCTGGAGCTGACTTGCATTGGGCTGGTGTCGATACTGTACCAAGCGGATACTGAAGCTCGCGCCGTGTTGAACGGCCACTCAGCCTCAGCAAGCCGGACACCTCGTCTCGGACCAGGAAAAGGCCGTGAAGTAGTGTCGTGTTGCACGGTCCGCAGAGCAGCAATGTTCCTCAGAAATGAACGATGCCGGACCGTGGTGAATCAGATGGATGAGCCAGTCTTGCAGCATCCATCGACAGCGACATCTCCGTTTGCGGTGGCAGTGTTCCGCCGTACCAGCTTCCATCTCGTCGACCCGCGAAGCTTCAACGGCCAGCCAAATTCCGGGTTGGGGTCTTCCTTTCAGGTATGGTATCGCCTGATGCGCACCTCCTCGCTACAAGGAGAAAGGACTCCTATGTGACAGAGCGCCCTCGAGCATCCGGACCGTGCTTTTCACACGCGCTCGGCCTGGACCCAAGGAAGCCCAAACTGCTCTCCGCCGTTCTGTCGGGTCTCCTTTCCATCTGCCATACAACGGAATCTAGTCAACTGTGACGAGCGAGGTGACAGAGAAAGGCAGCTCTAGCACGAAATTCCACTAGCGAAGGTCGTGCGAGCATCATAAATTACCTGCAACCTGAATAGCATGGATACCGAAAGGATGACTTCCCGCGGCGAGATTGTCCCAGGATTTAATGCCTGCGCTTCGTGACCGGAGTCGGTACCACAGTACAGTACCAGATGCCATGCTGGTGTCCTGACGCACAGATCGTTCTGAAAGGTAAAAGCAGAAGAGCATAGAAATTGCTGCGGTGTGAAACGAGCGTCCTCGGAGGCGTTGTTGGTTAGTCAAGAAACATGAATGTGAGCTTGATCAAAGAAACAAAACACGTCTGGCAGCTGGGGTTGCCTTCTCGGGAATGCGTGACATGCTACTTGCATTCGTCCCTACGTCTTGTCACTATGGAAGCGAGTATTAGTGGAGGACGGCATCAATGGGAAACTCGCCAAGCGTACATATTCAAAGCCTGACACCCTTTAAATGTAGAGTGAAACTGCATCGTCTGCACCGGTGTCTGCCTCACCCTGCCCGAGCAGGGACGATCATCGCTTCTCCTCTGGGGAAGGACTTGCTGGTGGAATGACCATGATGTTCGGAGAGCAGACGGGCAGGCTCGTGGTCGATCGCGCCACATGCATGCCCACTCTATCTCACGGAGCAGCAACATGAGAGCTGCGTCCCGCAGCTGCAAGATCTCAACATACAAGATAATCAGTCGTCAAAGGAAACATATTCATTTTGTATGCCTATCCACACGCAATAGAACACTCGGGAGCGCTGTTCGCTCTCGTCACAACCTGCCAGTACTAGATCTTTCCCAAGACAAGAAACCCAGGACCCTCCACTCCAGATGCGCTCGCGCTTCTTTTGTTCTCAGACAATTCCTGGCTGGAAGCCGCCTCATTTTTGTATTGTTTGTATTCTCGTCAAGGGAGGCTGATTCGCACACAAGAGGCTTGACAAACACAGGGATCGAAGGACATCATCCATCGCATATTAGACTATTCTAAGTTGACTGCAAGACAAACGCCGCTCGACCCAATGCTTTAGATGAAGAAGATAGCGGCGAGCAGGGCACCGAGACCAGCGAGGGGTGTGGCAGGGCCGAAGGTCACGGCGGCGTTGTCGTTTGAGGAGTCGCCTGAGCTGGTACCGGTCGAGGCAGTACCGCCACCAGTGGCAGTTGGGTTGGTCTCTGGGTTGGCCTTGCTGGTCAAGCAGGTGTTGACACCCTTGATGACGCCGTTGTCGTGGGCCGAGTCGAACAAGTCGCAGATGGTGGTGTTGGTGGAGGTAGTCTGCACATTGGACCCACCTCGGACGTCTGTAAGCTTGTTCATGACCACGCTAAAGGCCGAATCAGTATCACACACATGGCCATATCAGAGCTTTCGCGTCTTACCTATTGAAAGTGCCTGCGAAGTCGAGTGCGCCGACGATGGTTGTCAATTTTGGAAGCCCATCAATCGACTTAAGATTGGTGTTGTTTGCAACCAAGAAACCACCCCCGATGGTGGTGAGGGCTGGGAACGCGAAGCTGGTCAAGCTGGGACTGTCGACGAAAGCCAAAGTACCGCCAGTAGTTGTCAGGTTTGGCGCAGAGAAAGTCTTGAAAGTGTCGGAATAGAATCCCATGGAGCCTCCGACAGTAGCAAGAGAAGGCATGTCAATTTTGCTGACGTTTCGGAAAGTCAGGTTGGCGGCATTCTCGAGGTTGGGAAAGCTGATGGCTAAGTCACGGCCGTTGGCGGAGAAAGAAAGGGCTTGGGTGACGTTCTTCAGGTCGTTGACATTGACATCAGTCAGGTAAGGGTTGTTGTTGATGTTGAGTGTCGCCACTGCCGACAACTCGATACCATTAATGTTGTTCAATTGGGTGTTCGAGATGTAAACTGAGTTTGCTCTCTGGATGCCCTGAGCCATATTAAGGCTCTGTAGGGCAGGAAGGCCGACCCATTCAATGGTGTTCACCCCGGTGAGAGAACTGAATTGGAGGTTGGAGAGAATCGTGAGGTCTTCCAAGTGCCATGTACCCTGGATGGTGTTGATCTGGTCGGAGGTGATAGAGGTCAACAGCGTAGCATTGACGCAGGTGAAGTCACCCGTGATCTGTTGCACACCATTAATGGCGATGATGCCTTGGGCTTCTGGATCAATGATGACGTCTCCGTCGTATGTCTCGCAACCGGCAATCTGATCGGCGTCTGCGCTCGTTACGATGGTGATCGAAGGACCATCGCAGATGTCTCTGGTTTGAGCTGGGACCGTGTTAGCTTCTGCGTTGATTCGTGCCTATGTGTCGCCAGCTCTTGAACAGGGCTGATGATTGCTGTTGCTCGCTGAGACCGGACGTACCAAAGACAGAGCTCGCCAGCGCGAGGGAGGGAAGGATGACTTTTGAGAAGGCCATTGTGAATCTATGAATCGACAGAAGAGCTGTAGGCAAGGTCAGCAGACGTACTTGTGGACGCGCATTTCGCCAGGAAACGTGGGTACAGAGGTCACAAGATGACTCGCAGATGAGTTACGCGAGTGACCGACGTGAAGCTGCTGGGAGCGATGGCGTGAAAGATGGCCGGACTCACCAGATATGCAATATTAAAGAGGATAGAAGGTGAGAAGCTGGGCCGAAGCAAGTTGTAAGAACTTTTGCAGTAAGAGAATTAAGCTGTTGACTCCGTGGTGAGAAGACAACAAGGGCGAGGTAAAACGGCTTCAGCGAGGGAGAAGCTGGGTTTGTTGATTGTTGTTGCTGGAATTGTTAACACAACACAGCCGGCGGCAGGAGCGACTCTCTTGACTCGAGAGCGTCGACGCGTGGCTGGCTTCCTGAAGAGAAGAGGATATGGAAGGAAAAGTCCAAAGGAGCAGCAACGACAGACTGTTGTGCGTGAGCGGGCGTAAAGAAGGGAGAGGCAGGAAAATACACGCCGGCCAGAAAGGGAGAGCCCTGGCAATTGAAGGATTGGGGAGTCGGAAGAATGAATTGGGTTGGCAGGGTGGCGGATGATTGGCCAGACGCATGCCAGAGGACCTCCGAAATGGCCTGCTTGGACTTTCGGCCTGGCTGGTCAGTGGCTCTGCGTGTGCCCGCTCGGCGGGTTCTGACCCGCAGTCAGGGGCCTGCTCTTGCCTGGACGGTGGGTAGCTGGCCACCACCGGCTGGTTGAACAAGGGCAGCTGCAGGAGCGGTGCGGCAGCCACTGGTCGGGTTTCTGGGTGGCTGCCGCACTGGCTGCTTCAGGTGGAGATGTGGGGTCTGATTTGCATCATTAGTGCATATCTAGCAGGAAAAGGAGATGGCTTTGGTACGCGTATTGTCACGGCCGGGATCCACAATCTGCGTTGCTCTCGATCTTCCGCCAACCCAGTTTTGTGCTTCAGCCACCGCATGCAGAGTCAACCCACGCAGCTGCATGTGCCATCCCTCGGCCTGCACGACAGCACTTGGGAGAACCTCACCAGAGGCTCGATCTGAGACATACAATGTTTGAGTGTGGGGGATGCCACAGAAGCCGCCAATTCTCAACTGTCGTCGCACGGTGAATACCGCAGAACAAGGTGTACATGGTGAAGATCTGATCACGATAAGACTGCCGTGTACGGTACTAAGTTATCTCTATTGAGAGAAGCATTGATAGCACTCGGTAAGACTTCGATTTCGCTTGCTTAATTTCTCGTGATGACTACGGAGCATTCGCTGCGAACTATCGGTCCACATGCGAAAAGCAACACCCATGCATGCTTGATATCGCGGCTCTCCACCACAGCCACAAAGCTTTCAGCGGGAATGGGCAGACTTCGTTTATTTATCGCCTCGGCTTCTCTGTCAACCGCGTGGATAACTTTACAATTCAAAGTGCTTCACAGACAGAAAACATCTCAACGTGGCCTGGAGTCAATGTAAATGCAATCATCAGAGTCTGCTCTGTACGAGTACCCGGATCTCAAGATCAAAGTCCTTTGCTGCCTTAACCGAGTTTCTGAGCGGTCGATTGTGGGGAGGTTGAATATCAAACTCCTCTCCTGATCGGAGCCTTCAAAGGTTGCTGATCAGTCTCTCTCGTCATCATCGACATTCTGATATCGGGCCTCTGCACGCGTCCAGCTTCACAAGCGCGCAAAAGACTGGTTCGTTTGTGTGCATCAGAATGTGCTGATGCCCAATTGGTGAGAGGCTCGCCACACTTGTTGCACCATTGACTTTAGCGCATTTTCGGTGACAGTACAATACCAAGCCACATGCAAGCATGCCGGCCGGCTCTCCACCGCAGAGATAGAGCTATACCGTATTGAGACGGCCACTTTCGATATGATGGCTTTCAATTTCCATGAGATCCGCCGTTGTTGAGTGAGATTGTGATGAGGTGAGGCATCATGACCTCAATGCTCCCGACGTAGCAAATATGGGTACAAAGCCCAAGACTTCTACTGATACAGATCGACAACTACTTGGCCTGGAACAATCTATGTCGAGAGTAGAAGTTATTCGTGGGAGGATGCACGTAGTGACGGCACTCTCGCTGGTGGACGCGTAACACGCTTAACCTTTTACAAACCGAATGCTCGGATCAAGGTCGGAGTAACTGCCGCAACATGCCCTTTTGCATATATCGCACGACCTGACACGTTCTTTGATGCAAGTACCCGAGGACCTTCTGAACCGAGGAATCTTGGAGACACCGACTGATACATGATGCCCGGGAAAAGCACTTATAAACAAGTTCGTGACACGAAGGTGGAGGATATGAGATAACTCGTCACGTGGTAATTATGCCACAACAGACTGGCTTACCTCAGCCACATGGGCACCAGCCACAACGTCGCAGCGCGAACAGGCACTGAAACGCGCGAGCCAATGACATCTGATATTGGAAGTAACCTCCAGGATGGCATATATCGTCACCTTTGGCGACCGCCAGCAAGGTAAATCTTCGCTCTCGTCTCGTCGTGTTCAAGTACGTTACTGAAGGACCTACACTCATAAAGGCTCGGGAAGGCAACCCTCAACCTCTTCAAATTCGTCATTCGTTGAATGCTTGTACGCTCTCTGATCATGTCTCTCCGTCGATCTACAAGGATCGCACCCACTCCCGTTCCAGTAGTGGTAGAAAAAGCTGTGAACCATGTCAATGCGTCGAAGAAGCGGCCAGCGAGCACTCAAGCGCGGAGTACCCAGGCGAAAAAGCAAAGGGCTGTCGAAGACAACGAGCAGAAAGGCGTCGAAGTTTCAGAACCGACGAATCTGCTGGTCAACGGAGCGTCCAAAGAGGAGCCCGAGTTCAAAGTGCCGGTGACGCCAGCAAAGAAGACAGCTAGACGCAGCACTCCTTCCAAAGCCAAGCACCCTCCACTGACACCAACTCCAAGCCTCGTCAACGTCATACGAGCCCCCTACAGCTCCGGGGACATTGACGACACAACTCCGCCCCCCGACCGTCCTGTTGGACCACATATCACCAACGCGCCTCTCATCACCCCGGGAGGCACCCAGCATGTCGCGTATGAGGACACTCTCCCGGATTCGACACCTTCAAAGACAGGACTGCCACGCCCCACGGCAACAGCAAATACCGTCCTGGACCAAGCGTGTGCCCACCTCATCAGCGTAGACCCGCGTTTCGAAGCCATCATAGCACAACACCCGTGCCATATCTTCAGCGCAAAAGGCCTCGCCGAGATCATTGACCCCTTCCGCTCACTATCCAGCGGGATCATGGGCCAGCAAGTTTCCGGAGCCGCGGCGAAGTCGATCAAGAACAAATTCATCGCACTTTTCAACGAGGGACAAGATCCCGAGGAGGCCAAGTTTCCCACCCCAGCTCAGGTTGCCGCCACGGACATCGGACGCCTACGATTGGCCGGCCTCTCCCAACGCAAAGCAGAGTATATCCAGGGTCTGTCCCAGAAATTTGTGTCAGGGGAGCTTACAAACGAGATGCTCATGAAGGCCTCTGACGAGGAAGTCATGGAGAAATTGATCGCCGTGCGCGGACTAGGCAAGTGGTCTGTCGAGATGTTTGCTTGTTTCGGACTCAAGAGGCTCGATATTTTGAGCACAGGCGATTTAGGTGTCCAGCGAGGCATGGCTGCATTCTTTGGCAAAGACGTTAAGAAATTGAAGGCCAAAGGGGGCGGGAAGTGGAAGTATATGAGCGAGCAAGATATGCTGGAGAAGAGTGCGCCGTATGCGCCGTACCGGAGTCTGTTCATGTGGTATATGTGGAGGGTGGAGGATGTGGATGTTGAAGTTCTGGCACAGTAGGGACACGTCGAACATTCTTGGAAATAGCTGCATTCAGGATGGAGTCGCTGATCACCCTGGTGTATGGGACACATCACTGCGAGCTCTCAACTGTCGGGTGCAGTTCGGACAGCGGGTTGACTTTTCCTGCCCATTGTCACACCCATTACACCAAGTTCCACTACAAGGTAGCTTTGAAGGGATCCGCAGGACGGCTATGAGCAGACAACGGTGCAAGTAATTGATCAGCTTCCCCATGGTTTTGATTTCGAGGCCTCCCTCTCTGCATGTTATGTACAGTATTTAGCATTGAAACTCCTTCCGAACCGACTACATGTCGCAGTTGCTCATGACTTCTTTCTCGGCTCGACAATCATGCTCTCCAAGTCGGCACGCTCCTTCTCTTCTCTTTCAATCTCCTCGATGATGGGACTTAGGTAGGGGATATCCTGCAGAGCCAGATATCAGAATCGTTGTTAGCCAGGTACAAGTTCGGCGCTCTTACATCTTCAGGCTTCGTATGTTCCGCGGGTGGGAGTAGGTGGTGTGAGAGTGAGCACTGCGAATTTCCGTTAGCACATCTTCTCCTTCCTCCTTGAAAGGTGGTGAGTGGTACTTGGAAAGCTCTTCTGAGGCGGAAGACTCGGTCGTACGCTTCTTTGGGCGGCAGTCTCTTCAACGCCAGCTGAACGATGTCGTTTTCTTCGGGAATCAGGTCGTCATGACGCAGGCCTGGCACTGGAGATCAATACGGGGTTGCTTTCACATCAACTGAAGCTGTTCTTTCACGGGAGTACTGACCCAGTGATCTGTAGCCAGCTGTGTTGGCGTACCAGTTGGCGAAGGGCATCATCCACCGCTTCAGCCATGGCCGCTTGAGGATGTAGGGGGCTAAAGAGGGACCGGACATGTTGGGCTTGAGGAGACGTCGTGCTGCTTGGTGCTCTAGGGAAGTGGTAGAAATCAATTGCGCGCAGTCGACTGACCCTGGCTGAAGCTCCATCGCCGGCCAATGGGCGCATTCTGAGTGGAGCTTGGCATTGGTTCGTCCGGAAGGGAAGCTTGACCGACTGCATCATTGCTCTCCGCCTCCTCACCAACTCCGGCAAGAACGTTCACCCATCACATCATCCTTCGCTTCCCCATCATTACCACCTCAGCTCACGTCCATCTGCACTATCTCGGACCCAAGTGATATCGCCAGCCTGACGCTTCCTTGATGGCCGCCTCTGTCACTCGCTGACAGGGCTCCCGCTGCTCTGTCTGGCCGGCTGCATACCGGCTCCAGACCCCGCAGTTTCGAAACTCAACTGAACGGTACTACGGTCAAGGCGGTCACGGTGCAACTGACACCACTGCTCACATCCATCTCCACCTTGCCGCCATGAGCTCGTCATATGGGCCACAACTTCCGCTTCGCTCTTGACGAAGACATTGCTGCCGACTCCTTATCATCCAATGTCCTTCGACCGAGACCCCGAACAGACTCCTGCTATCTTGTCCACCCAATCACTTCGTCAAGCTCAATATGCAACCCCGATCGACGGTAGCAACTTCTCATCCACAATGTCTTCGACGTCTTCGCGAGACTCCCTCACGGCCCGAATCCAGATACACTCGACACAAGTTCCGAAGGCGTGGATCTCGCCCATCTGCGGTGCCGGCGCAGGTCTGGCATCCGGCATCGTCACCTGTCCCCTCGACGTCATAAAAACCAAGCTACAAGCCCAAGGCGGCTTTAACACCAGAACGACAAAAAATCCGTATGGTAACACACAGCAGCTCTACAAAGGGATCCTCGGCACCGGCAGTGTCATATGGCGGGAAGAGGGCATTCGTGGCATGTACAGAGGCCTAGGGCCCATGCTACTGGGCTATTTGCCAACATGGGCTGTCTATTTGACGGTTTATGAGAATACGCGGGAGTACTGGTACGATCAATGTGGCAGTTGGTGGATGGCCCGGTGTTATTCCTCCCTCACCGCCGGCGCCTGTTCAACCATCTTGACGAATCCTATCTGGGTCATCAAAACAAGGTTGATGTCTCAGTCTGCAAAGACCCCTAGCGCCAGCGACGGCATGCGAGCCCCCTGGCATTACACCTCCACACTTGACGCTGCCCGCAAGATGTACCGCACCGAGGGCATTCGATCCTTCTATTCCGGTCTCACCCCGGCACTGTTGGGACTGACCCATGTCGCGGTACAATTCCCTTTGTATGAGTACTTCAAGATGAAGTTCACCGGCTATGGTATGGGTGAACACCCACCCGAAGACAGCACCTCCAACTGGATTGGCATCTCCGCTGCCACCTTCTTCAGCAAGATCTGCGCCAGTACCGCCACCTATCCTCACGAAGTCCTTCGCACTCGACTACAAACCCAGCAGCGGAGATCAGCCATGACCACGTCCGACGGCATGAAAGTCCAGCAAAGGTATCTAGGTATCCTCCACATGTGCAAAGTCATTCTCAAACACGAAGGATGGCGCGCCTTTTATGCGGGTATCGGCACGAATCTGATAAGAGCAGTTCCAGCCGCTATGACCACTATGCTGACATATGAATGGCTACGCAACGTCATTACGCGGTTGCAGGAGAAAGGCGCAGAGCTGAAGAAGCCGGTTGACGGGTATCCAGAGTGATAGAAGACCGGACAGTGCACAAACTCTTCACCTGCATTGTCTGAGAGATCTGGCCCGGCCCTACACCCATGATGATGTTGTGGGAAAGCTCGAGCTGCACGTCGCCTCTCTGACATGGGATCCATCCGGCCTTGGAAGAAATTACTTCGCGGTCATCCCTGGCCAGTCCTTTGAGGCGGGCATGAAACACTAGAAGTCAACCTCTGCTCGAGACGATTTGCTTGCAGGGTCTATCAAGCTCCAATGCCGTGAATGGTCGTCACCGACAACAGTTTCGACGATGGCGGAGTGACCGGGCTGGCGATCGAGCGGATATGACCGGGCACCGTCGAAACTATTCCAGCCACACCTATTGGCGAGCTCAATGTTGATGAGGAACTTGATACCCGCTTGATAGTTCAGCTTGGAAAGAGGAATGGGAAGGAATAGATGGTCGAGTAAACAGACCTTGAATGAGCATAGAAAAGCCGGGGCTTGGACAGGTGCGATCAATCCGGGGCGCTTGGGAAATTGTACACCGGGTCGCTCTCGGAGAGTTTGTTTTGAGAGTCCCTGCCGATCCGAGTTGTGGGGCAATTGATGAACAGGAGCGGAACCAAGACGAGCGTGAGGAGCTACATTATAATATGTTTTCGGGCTACGGCCAAAGCACAAGGCTGCTACGAGCCGGTCCGCAGATGATTGAAAATGAACTTGAATACCTCTGGCTGGCCCCTCGTGAGCCTGCTGCAGCTAAACGTGCCGTCCTGATGATGCCACTGTCGCCAAACTCGTATGCAGTGCGAATCGATGACACGTTATCGAAGCGAATTCAGCGACAATACGAATTTACAGCAGGACAAGTCCTTCCACAGCTCGATCTCAGCGTGTTTCCACGCTTTCTCGGATTGTCATGTTGTGGTTCATTGGCTCGCTCGACAGTGAAATCCTCCGGAGGAGCCAGTGAAGCACTCACTGGGTAGACGCAGGCAAGTCACCGTCATCGTCAGCCACTGGCGACTGAAGATGTAGTGGTACAGTCCCTCTTCCTTTGTCACTTGTACCGGGGCTTTCGTTTCTCAGGGTTGGAAATTTCTTGCTCAAAAGGTCTAAGATCTTTCTACTGTAAAATACCCGGTCGGTCGGTCAGTCAGTCGACACTTCATTAGTATATACGGTCAGTACGAGCATATAGTACACGCAGTCAGTCAGTACGAGCACTACAAATAAACACGGCGTTGATCATTTCTCTGTCAGAGGCAGCACATACAAGCCTAGGACACACGACGTAGCATGCTGGAGCAGATTCCCGACGCTGAACGCATCTCGATCTCGATCTCGACACCGATGCTGGCTGATGGTGATGTGCCAGAATGATCACATACCTACCGAATTACAGTACATACGTAGAGAACACGCACCACTACCTAGGTATGTACTCTACAGGGACCGGGTCACCGAGTGTGTATTGTATACTTTGTAAGGTAATGTGTACTGTGTACGCCCACCAGAACGCCCTGCACTTTTTACTGTACCGTTGCTTGGAACTGAGGGAAATGCGAGCACCAAGAGAGGCTACCAGAGGGGGGGGGGGGGGGGCTCACTGGCTCGAATCTCAACCTTCACCCAACAGTCCCATGGTCACTCGATAATTTAAAAGTACTTCACCTCGTACGCGCGAGGACACGATACGGGTTGAATCAGTGTCTTCTGTGTTATAAAGTGGTGACATGACATCCTTCTCAGAAGGCCTTAGCACGGTACGGCAATATTTGAGGGCCTCGAGAGTGTAATAAGCAACTAAACCTGGTTTCACCGAAGGGCTGCCTTGTAATTTTGGCCTCGATGAAGAGAGGTTTCCCTCCCACGCCGAACAACGCAGCCAGCACCGGGAGAGCCTAATACAGTGCCGTCCTAAGGCACTGTGTAAAGTGCTAATCGTGGCTCTGCACGGGAGAGAGACACAGCACACAGTATGTGTGCGGAGTGGTTGGTTACCTACATACTTACCTACTCGACCGTATACTCGTCCCTCGTAGGAGGACATGTGAATAGAGGGTATTGAGGGTAATCAATGACACGAGTACGAGGATTCATCTTTTCATATTGTCGTTATTACCGGCGCAGCGTCGCAGCGTCCCGGACATGGTGGTGCGCACATAAAGGTACATAAACAGCGTAAAAAGGCTGAGTACTCAGTCCCTAGTTACCTAGGTATATACTGTAGTCACACGCACACACACAGTACGGAGGAAGTACTCCGTACATACTGTGTGGGTAGGTAGGTAAGCACTACCCAACCAAGGCATATGCACTCGGGATTCTGGATGAGGGGTACAGCAAACAGAATATAGGGTTACTCTTACTGTAGCTTCGCCCACGTACTCCGTACATCTATAACTACTCCGAACTGTCACCGTACCTAGGTCGCCTTGATCCTTGTTCCTTGAAAGGCAAGGCTGGCAAAGTCGGGGCAGGCTACTCCGTCGAGTCCGTACCCGCGCCAGTCACAGCCCGTTTTGGGACTGGCAAGAGGCGATACGAGGCTACAGGACGTGGGAACATGGTGTGTCAGAGGACCCCGAAAAGAGAAGGGCACCCTTGGTGTAACGTGCCCCTACAATATCAGACCGAGCGACAAGATCTACTATTTACTCCGTACTGACCAAGTCGTCCACACCTTCACCATTTCCGCGCCGATTGTTCGGTACGTATACTCTGTATACTCAATCGCCCTCTCTTGCAACCTTGCAACCGTTTGGGACGACTACTCTTGACCCTCCGTGGACAAACACACGAGGAGACAGTCCTGATGCAGTGGACGCACAGACGAGAGAAGATCCGGTGCAACGGAAAAAGGTCCGGAAATACCATACGGATATCTTTCATTACTTCCATAATTGTGGTACAATACATACGTCCTTGCGCGCGCAAGGTCCCTTCTAGCATTTACGTCTCTGCGATTCCTTCCTTATGTTGTTGAATAATGCAGGGAAAAAACAAGAACCATCAACATCATGAGTTGCGCCATTCGTACTCCGTCCGTGATCCAACGAGTCCGACTTGCTATCGATAATCACAAGTAACATCATAGAAAAGAGTCCAGCCACACACAGCAGCAAGAGAGTGCGCTGTAGTGCAAGCCAGGCCCCTTAACCACTGCACATAATGCATGCTTCTTTGTTCTCGATCGAGCCTGCAATCAACGGATTAGCCACATACATCCTGACTATGCCTCCTTTAACGGAAAAGTGACAGGGTATACTCACAGGCAAGCACTTTCTGGGCATAAATGTCCTCTTCTCTTTCTCCGTTCTCACTCTCCTTGTCTTCTTCCTGCTCGCCCTTCGATCTGCTTTCCAGACTTTCCTCTGCAATAGCGTCCGGCGGGCTCGAAGTTGCGTCTGTGGCAAGAATCCGGGGTGAAACCTCAGTACTCGACTCGCCTTCGCTGAGGCGTGTCTTTGCGAGCTTGTGGGCCACCGAGCCAATCTGCTTGTTGTCGTCACTGACGGCTGGCGGAGTTGATGTCGGCGTTGGAATGCCATTAATAGACGCGGTGTTGTTGCCGCCTAGGTTGGAAGACTTGGACTGATACATCGGCCTGGGGATGGAGTTGTAGTTTGACACACTGCTGCTGAAGCCAACGGATGTGCGTTTCTTGGGTCCAGAACGTTCGCGGGCAATGTTCGTATCGGCCACCTTGAGTTGTTCTTGGTCGACAGTGAATTGAATGGGTTGTGTGGCAGCCATGGTGCGGAGGTAGTACATGCCGGTCTTGAGACCCATCTTCCAGCCAGCAAAGTGCATGGATGTGATTTTGCCCATGGTCGGTTCCTTCAAGTGGATGTTCAGAGATTGGGACTGGTCGATGAAGGCACCCCGGTCTGCCGCCATTTGAAGGATTGTCCGTTGGCTGATTTCCCAGACAGTCTTGTACAACGCCTTGATGTCAGCAGGGATGTTGGGGATGTTCTGAACTGAACCACCATCGGCGATGATACGGTTCTTCATGTTGTCTGACCAGAGGCCAAGGTCGACCAGGTCCTTCAAGAGCCATGGGTTGACGACCTGAAACTCACCAGCCAGGACACGACGGGAGTAGATGTTGGAAGTATATGGCTCGAAGCATTCGTTGTTGCCAAGAATCTGCGAGGTTGACGCGGTAGGCATGGGAGCAACAAGCAGAGAGTTGCGAACCCCGTATTTGGCAATGTCGGCCTTCAGTGAGTCCCAGTCCCACAGGTCGGAAGGAGTGACATTCCACATGTCGTATTGGAGAATGCCTTGGGAGACTGGGCTCCCCTCGTATGTTTCATAGGCGCCTTGCTCCCTTGCAAGCTCGCATGAAGCAGTGAGAGCAGCATGGTAAATGGTCTCAAAGATCTGGATGTTGAGTTGTCGAGCCTCTGGAGAGTCAAAGGGCAGACGCAGGGCAAGGAATGCATCTGCAAGACCTTGAACACCAAGACCAATAGGACGGTGTCGCATGTTGCTCTTCTTGGCCTCTGGCACAGGGTAGTAGTTGATGTCGATGATCTTGTTCAAATTGCGGGTGACCACTTGAGTGACCTCGTGGAGGCGGCCGAAGTCATACTCGCCACGGGCTTGATCGACAAAGGTTGGAAGAGCCAGAGAAGCCAGATTGCAGACAGCAACCTCATCCGGGGCTGTGTACTCGACAATCTCGGTGCAGAGATTGGAGCTTCGAATGGTTCCCAAGTTCTTCTGGTTGCTCTTCCTGTTGCAAGCATCCTTGTAGAGCATGTAGGGAGTACCCGTCTCAGTCTGAGCCTCAAGGATGGCATACCACAGCTTCTGGGCCTTGACTGTCTGACGGCCACGGCCCTCCTTTTCGTATCTCTCGTAGAGCTCCTTGAAGTCGTCGCCGTACACATCGGCAAGCCCTGGAGCTTCATGAGGGCAGAAAAGAGTCCATTCCTGGTTCTTCTCGACACGCTCCATGAACAAGTCGGGAGTCCACATAGCATAGAACAAGTCACGAGCTCGGACTTCCTCCTTGCCGTGGTTCTTTCTTAGGTTCAAGAACTCGAAGACATCAGCGTGCCAGGGCTCCAAGTAGATGGCGAAAGCGCCCGGTCGCTTGTTGCCGCCCTGGTCGACGTAGCGGGCCGTGTTGTTGAACACACGGAGCATGGGAATGAGGCCATTTGAGGTGCCATTGGTTCCTGCAATATAGGATCCGGTTGCACGAATGCAGTGAGCATTGAGGCCAATACCACCAGCTGTCTTGGAGATCATGGCACACGTCTTGAGAGTGTCGTAGATACCCTCGATGCTGTCCTCCTTCATGTCGATCAAGAAGCAAGAGGACAGCTGGGGCTGTGGAGTTCCAGCATTGAAGAGTGTCGGGGACGCATGAGTGAAGCACTTCTGGGACATGAGATTGTATGTCTCGATGGCCTTCTCAATATCGTCGCCGTGGATGCCCACAGCCACACGCATGATCATATGCTGTGGTCGTTCGGCGACTTGCTTGCCAATCTTGAGCAGGTATGATTTCTCCAACGTCTTAAAGCCAAAGTATTGGTAGTTGAAGTCCCGGTCATAGACTATGGCCGAGTTGAGTTCATCAGCGTGTCTCATGACGCATTCGTACGTCTCTTTGGAGATCATGGGGGAGAATTTGTTGTTCTTGGGGTTGGTATAGTGATAGAGGTCTGAGATGACGGCAGAGAACTGCTTCTTGGTCTGCTTGTGGAGGTTTGAGACGGCAATACGTGCTGCCAGGATGGCATAGTCGGGGTGGGTGACTGTCATGTATGCCGCGGTCTCTGCGGCCTGCAAAGTCGTGTCAGCAACAGACGGATAACATCAGGTGGCAATACTGACAAGATTGTCGAGTTCGATGGTGGTCACGCCTTGATAGACACCAGAGATGACCTTTTGGGTGATGGCGGCTGCATCAACATGCTCTGGATCGAGGCCATAGCACAATCTCGAGACACGAGCTGTGATCTTGTCGAACTGCACGCGTTCCTTGCGTCCATCTGTTCACGCATCGTCAGCTCGTGGTCATGAAGTAGCAGACACAAACGATCTTGCGTCTCTGCGAACAGATATGTCATACCTCGCTTGTAGACGAACATATTGGCGGATTGTCCTGCGCAGCGGAGCGTAGCAGTTATAGCCTTTCTTCTGTTCTGCCTCGGCGGTAGCTGGGTTATGCAGGTTGCAAGGGATGATCGAGGAGAACGAAAACGAAGAACAGCACAGCAGTGCTCTTAAAGACTCTGGTAACTCCACAACACAATCTCCAGTCACTGTAGAGACGCAGGCAACAGTCTGCTAGTGTTTGGTAACGAAGGAGACGGTGGCCGGGACGAGAGGGAGCAAAACATGCAGATATAACCCGCCCGCATAAAACACGCCTAAGAGCGCGTTCGCGTTTTGGAGTCTCGCACTTTTGCCCCACCAGCCTAATGGCCGCCAAGGCCCAAGACGTCACTTTTCATTTGCCACTCACTTCTCGCTCTCCAGTCAACTCGCTGTGCACAGTAACTCGTAAGGTATTCCTGGCCGTCGAATGCCTCAGTCCATCACCGTGCGCCGTTCTCGATTCATTTCATCAAAGGGCCTACACAGTGACCGACTTCCAGCCACCGATCGCGACGTTCTATCAGTCTGGACTGCTGGGGCCGTCAATACCTGCTCTTGAGGCAGATGATTGTGATCGTGGGCCAGCGGCTGAGAGACACCCGTCTCCACGCCTGCTAAACAAAGCTTACAAATGCACTCAACGCGGCACAAGACCCCTTCAATATTGAAATGTCAGTCATCACATTCTGAGCTCTTCTCGAGATACAGCCGTATGTCCAAGCGAGCTAGATCTACACTCACACTTGATCCAAAACACCTCCGCAAAAACAAAGTGTACCCTGAAACCCAAGATAGCCAGCCACCCTTTCCAATTGTACACGCATGTGCAAACAGAATGACCGCGAGGCGGAAGCCAGTGACCAAATGTCTCAAAGCATCCTCTCCTTCCCCTTGCCCTTTATAGTATCATCATCAGCATGGTCATCGTTGTAGTCTTCGTCGCCTTCCCTCACGCTGCTCATCCTTTTCACCTGATCCCTCTCTTTGTCCTCGTCCTGGTCCACCTCGCTCCTGTTACTGCTCAGCAGACTCAAGGCATCGACGTTGACGACACGCAGCTTCTCCTTGGGAACAGTGAACATGACCTGGACAACTCGCTGCTGTACAGCTGTTTCTACGTCCCAGTCGTCGTCTTTTAAGAATTCGCCATCGTTATCGTCCAGTATTACTCCTGGGACCGGTTTTCGGCGGGCTGTGGATGAAGGGCCCGTATGACTCGAACTGGGCAAATCATCCTCCCAGTCCTTGGCTCCTTGTTTGCTGCGCCAGAACGAGGTTGGTCCTCCACTAAGCGTCCTTTTCACCCTCGTCTCCGTCATCTCGGGTGGTTGCGAAGACTTTGTCGGGCTGGGTTGCCCACTTCCAGTCTCAAAGGCCGCGACTCGATCTTGAACGTCAACGCCGCCAGTTCCAGTGAAGACGCGTTTCACGCTCCCCAGAAGGTTCAAAGCCCTCCGGCTGGAGTTTGTCAGGCTGCCCGTCCTCGAATATTTGTCTTTGCTGGGGCTTCCCTGAAGCGTACTGTAGTCTCGCTCCTCGCTTTGTCGCGGCTGGTTGCCACGATTGAGAAGAGACTGTTCCTCTCCCCCCGCTGACGGGGCCCACCGACTGCGAGCAGAGGCCAGTGTCTCTGCGCCGTCCCAAGCAGAACTATCTCGAGTGGTGTCAATATTGAGCGACACGCTTCGATTCGAGGGTGCTCGACAAAGCCCTGCACCGACATCGTGCCCGGCAGCGCCTTGTCGGCCAAACCCGAATCGGCCCATAGCCGCCGCGGGACCTGAGAACAAGGTATAACCCGCGCTTGCACTTCGCTGGGAGATATTCCGCGACACAGTGCCAGCGACTGATCTCTGAAAGGACCCGATGCTCGTCATGCTTTTCTCCGAGATGTTACTCCCGGTCCTGTCAGACTTCTCAGGTGAACTTGGAGGGTTGCGCGACTGCGAAAGATTCGAGTATGTCCTGCTATGGGCCTTGCTTGGGCTTCTCGAGACAGTCATACTCTCAGCAGCTGACTGCCAGTCGTCAACCCATTCTTCCACTTCCTTCTTCCGTTGCACAGCAGCTTCGTCCCGAGGAGCATCATCCGTAACGAGCGGAGGGTCTTTGAATGGATTACTTCCAATCGACCAATTGTCGGTGGCCACCCTAGGAGTCTTTGCCCGCTTCAGAGACCCGCTGTGGCTGCGTTCGTCCTCTTCCTCGATGCGGAAGACTGCCCCTGAACCCGTAGGTGGATGTTGATTGAATGGGTGATATATCGTGGGACCCCTTGCATTCACGCCCTTTCTCAAGCCTCTTGTAGGACTGGGTATCTCCATTTGCACGCCGGTACGCTCGGCGTGTCGGGCACTATTGATCTCGCTACCCGCAGTCGTTGGACGTTGCTGATCGTTGTGACTGGCCATGACCACGGGTGCCCACGGAACCGGGTTCCTCGAGCTTTCAATCTTTGCTTCTTGTGCTGCACCCCAACTGGCGCTCCGCATGTTTGCATATCTCGCTTCATCTTCATCGGGTGGTAGTGGTGAGTGATATCGCTCAGCACCAAGAGCTAGTTCACGAAGCTCTTTTTCACGTAGAGCGCGTTTTGCCCTGAGTTTCCGTGAGTAGAGAAGCCAAACTATGGCAATCACGGCGGCTGCTGCCACGCCAAGGCCCACCCCTGCGCCTATGCCTGCCTTCTCCGAGGTCTTCAGTCCTGAAGTGGATGGTGCAGCGCTCGTGGGTTTAGACGATGAGCCGGAAAAATGAGGGTTCGTGTACACATCGGTCCATTCGAAGCTTGTGGTGTTCAGGAAAGAGATATTACGCGAGAGATCGCGTTTGTTCCGGGACCCAGACGGAGCGATCGAGTGGCCGCCAGTGACCATCATAACGCCGCCAGATAGCATTGTCGCGGCATGACCGTAGATGCCCTGGTCAGCATCGACCGGACTGGAACTCGAGGAAGGAAGCGTCCAAGCCCAATCTCCCTCGCCACCATATTCTTGAGCTATGTTCAGAACGGCCAGTTGTGGTTGGGCGGGGGTATTGATGTCACCAACCCAACCTCCAAACACCACTATCTTGGATCCATCGTCGGTCAGGATCGCAGTATGGCCAGATCGTGGTTCGATAGCATGCTCCGCTTGGGTCGCGTCGACGAACGCCCACGACTCCTGGGGCAATGAGAAGATGGCCAACTGCGACATGTTGATGAAGGCGTTCTGCGTGTGGCCGCCGATGAGGGCGAAGTTCTGCTGCTGCGACACCGTGTTTTCTGAAGTGTTCGAGGAAGTTGGCACCAGCGGCGTTATGGTCAAGCCCGCTTCTGCGACCGGCGGCGCCCTTGCTCCGGTCAATGAAACAGTATAAGGGCGATCGTCGTTCGTAATATAGCCTTGTGCGAAGGTGAGCATGGTGTTTGAGTAAGCCGCGTCCAAGGTCCAACTGCCGGCGTCCGGAGACTTGTTGTTAGGACACATGCCGCCAAAAATGTATAGAGAGACATTGTCGAGTGAATTCGTTGGAGAGAAGGTGAAGCCGGCGGAGAGGTACTTCAGGCCCAAGGACTCATCATCTGTATCCAGCACTGGCGTCTTCCACGCGCCACTTCTGAAGTCGGTGTCGAATATGAACCTCCATAATTCCAGATCTTGTGTAGGATCATTGCAATCGCCCACCAGCACTGAGAAGCCTTCATCGTCCGGAGGGAGCGTGAGAAATGCGCGTGGCTCGGATTCTGATAGAAAGGGTAGGGTTTCAAACGGCGTCGTTCTCGGCGAACTCGAGTTCACGGTCTCGGATGTATTGAGCCAGGAAAGCGAGAACTGATAGGTGGCCGACGGCTGTGGTGAGAAGATGTAGACAACCGAGCCATTTTGCGCTGGCACGATGCGCGTGGGATTGTAGGGCAGTTCCGGTCGTGCCAATGCGGGTGCCACCAAGGTCAAGAGGCCGGCGGAGAGAGGGACGAGCGCTTGTAACATGTCTCGTGTCGGGTGTCAGGTCATAGTTGTCAGGATCGAGTTGTCATCCAGGCTGGCAAACAGACCCGTCTGCGGCCTTCCGCAGCCTCCAGATTGTAAGAGGTCGTCGTCGTCGTGGTTCACTTGTTTGCTCTCGGGGTGGAAAGAGTCGAACGAGAGGGTGGGACCTGGATTTTCACAGGAGGAATGCGCAGGAGGACTTCGAGAAGGACCCGGTGGAGTGGCTGGGCCGGAAATCGCAGTCTTTGCGGGGTGGGATGCGAGTGGTAAACACTGAAACTACCGCCAGCCACATCAAACTCACAGCCCGATGCAGGCGACTTTAGCGAACGCGAGCTGCGAACCCTTTCGAATCGGCCAATCGCTTTGTCGTGATGCAACAAGGAAGTTTGCGCCATCGGTGGCCTCTCTGCCACCACAGGGTCGTCCAGAACGTGGCGGACGACTGATCAGATGTTCGTCACCATGGCAACCATCGCTCCAAGATGCGCCAAGGTGACGAACTCGTCGACCCGATCATGCTAGGCGAAATCAGCCGAGCACTATGATCGGATGTTACGGCAGATATGGAGTACTGTGTACTCCGTACGTACTGGGTACCTCGTAGTTGGGACTAGGATCGGCCTACTGGATCTGGTGCCGTTTTAGCAACTGTGGGTATACAGTACTGTGTCCTAGAGGTGAAGGCACAGCGAGAGTTACCGAGTCAGTGTATGACCTGCAGAGTCATGGCAAGTGGCCGCCCACAACGGCATACCGTACTAGAGTGTTGTGTACATCAGGCGTGTGACCAGAAAGCTAACCAAGTCCAGCGTCGCAAGCAAACAACAACAAGCTTTGAGTTGGGCAGAAGCGAGAAAGGCAGTCGGCTGTGAGAGGATAATTTACCCTCAAACTTGGTAGTCATATTCAGCTCAAATCACATTCAGGTGGCCCCACAGAATGACCAAGAGAAGTTCATACAGAGATCAAACAAACATTGCATCTACACAGCACTGTATAATTGACCATAAGACACCATGAAGTCATCACGCCGTGCACCACTCTGCCACCCACTCTCCTCCAACTGCCGAAAGCAGAGATGTACCGTCCCAAGGACGCGAAGCCTTTGCCGCTACTGAAGGCGCGTGCGAGAGAGAGGCGTGCGGTCGGCTACTCGGTACGGAGTGTCCTAATGTCCTCTTCGACGTATGCTGCTTGTCGACCATCAGCCTGACCGATCCTGACGATCGTGAAGAAGCCGCAAATTCCTGCAGCACAGAGGCTGATCCGTCGTATTTCAGTAGCCCCGACTTCGAGCCGCATGGGCTTCGCGCCACATTTACAGCGATCGTCGAACGTGTTCCAGTGGCCCATCGTGCATCTGAGGTACGGTCGGCCTGCATTCGTTTTGCCGTTGCGATCGCCTTGGGTCACGTGGCGGAAGCAGATGGCGTTGCAGGAAGGAGACTTCTGGCAAAGGATGTCTGTGGCTACGCCCTCTCCCGGTGTAAGGGCTCCAGGCGTGTGCAGATGCATCGGTGCCCCGTTCGTATATGGTGGTGTGATAGGCTCGATGACACGTCCATGATGAGGAGTCATTGGAGGTTGTTCGCCAATGACGCGTCCATGAGAAGGTGTTGTTCGAGGCTGTTCGCCGGCCACTTCCTGAGATAGAGTCCTTGAAGAGTCGAGACGTTGGCGAAAGGTTGTCCTCGAATAGTTGTCATTGACACGTCCAGAAGGGGGCGTATCGAGACCATTTCCGACGACATGTCCTGTCTGACGTACCGGTGTGGGAGTCGTTGGCATGAAACGCTGAGAGGAAGCTGCCATGTTCTCTTGATTAGAGCTGGTCAGAGACGTGCTTGAGGCGTCCAGTTCGGATGGGCCTGGTGGTGAGGAAGGGAGACTGGCGACTTCAACGGTATGGCTAGACTCGTGCTTGATTCGAGTGAGGCACGCACACACTTTGATCTTTAAGATATGAAAACGCTTGGAAGTCGTCATTGATCAAATCTTTGTCTAATGAGTGAGAATCCTGTCACTAAGAGGAGGGGATCCGGCCGGTTTTATAGATTTCTATTGCAGCGCCGAAGCAGTGACCACAATAGATATGGCGTCCCATTCTTGTCGACCCTAGGGCCGCGAGCCTCACCAAGACGGCCTCTCCAATGACAATGCCTCGACACTGCCCTTTTGACGCGGCCAACTGTTCGACACTGCCCTTTTGACGCGGCCAACTGTTCGACACTGCCCTTCTGACGAGGCCAACTGTTTCGACGTGGAACAAAATGCGATATTGAGAGGCAGCCACGGACGCCAGACCAGAGAAATCGTAGACATGACGAACATGGCAGTGCTGGATGACGGATGAGCGACCAGTATGCCGCTCGGGTCGCCCTGTAGCTGACCGCTTTCCACGGAGCTCGCGCGACGACTCGCTTTGTCGACGCTAGGGACGCTCGAAATGGACTGGCAACTCGTGTCCGACGGAGCTGCGCCGCCTTCCTGGAACTTGATCAATGGCGATCATGGAGTTGAGGTTGGTGGTGGTCAGGACGACGCCCAGATACTGTGTCAGCCTTAACAGCCTGAGACAGACTGTGATTGACTTTGGTTCTTTGCTGCGCGCCAAAGGAGCAGAAGCAGGAGCAGCAGGGTATTGACCTATGGAACGGCCACCTCGCATGTCGAGTCAAGCGCCCGTGGGACTGTTGCAGCCTGACTCACACTCGCAGCTTGTGTGGCGTCCGCCTCAGGGGGTGGAAAGAGAGCTTGAGTTATCCGCTGACAGCCTCACCAGGGACGGATCGACGACGGGGACGACGATCACGCGACTACAGCGAGACATGCCCGTGCCGGCATCACTGGATACCGATGTACTGTAGTCAATAAAGGGTGTGAATTTGAGAGATTCTATAATTCTGCGAGCTGATGGTTTGTGAGGACTGAGGATAATGTTTGACAGTGAACTGGAAGTACGGAGTACGGAGTACGATCATGAGGACTGGCTATGAGTGACCGAGGTGGCGTCAGCCACAAGCCATGGCGCGCGCAACTAGCTACCTGTATGCAGAGAATCGCAGGATGCGCCCAAGGTGTTACTTACACTGCTGTACGGCACCTTGCGAGACACAGTGGCTCAAGCAGAAGCTCTATCCCCGCCTGCGTGTCCAAGCTATATGTACTGTGTAACTACTCCGTACGCGGGAGGTAGACCTAGTTAGGTGAATCTCTTGCAAGGCTGCGTTCGAGGTGCGGCGCAAATCTCGCCAAAGATCCAGGCACAGCCGGATCTGCCGATGAGCACAAGGAGACATCGATTGCGAGGAGCGAAGCACTTGTTAATTACTCACCTTGAAGAAAGTTGGGTCAGGCTTCATTACAGCACCATATCCCAAGTGGGTTCGGCTGTGACAACCCCGAAGCAAAACATACGGACTCTCCCCGTAACAATAGTCGAGAAATCGAAGGTCGAAACGCCAAACGGTTAGCCATATGCGAGCCAATTTTTGAAGTCCAAGCAAGCGCAGTCTATCATTTTCGGTTGCATGTGTTGCTGCTCTTGATCCTTTGCTGGGAACGTCTGCCTGGCCAATTTGTCTACTCTGTTGTACACTAGTCCCATCAAACGTGTGCACCTGGAAGTGCACTGCCATTCAACACTTTCTCAGGATCCGCCGACGTGCCTGTACCCTTCACTGGCAACATAGCCTTCAGAGGCGGAAGGAGAGCTCGAGCGGTCTCCCTCGCTTGCTGGGCAAGTAGCGCGTCCATAAGCACCAAAGCGGACATCGCCTCGACAATCGGCACAGCCCTCGGAACAACACAGGGGTCATGCCGCCCTTTGGCTTCCAAAGTGCCTTCTTCGCCATCGAAAGTCGCTGTTTGTTGCGCTTGTCCGATGGTTGCGGGTGGCTTAAAGGCCACTCGGAAGTAGATGTCCTGACCGTTCGAAATACCGCCCTGGATCCCTCCAGAATTATTCGTCTTCGTCGTTAATTTCCGCTTCGAGTTGGGAGTCTGTTCGCCGGGGGCGACCTCGGGAGCGGCAATAAACGGGTCGTTGTGTACTGAGCCTGGCACCTCGCAGCCGCCGAATCCTGATCCGATCTCGAACCCTTTCGTAGCAGGTATGCTCAACATGGCATGTGCCAATTCTGCCTCCAACTTGTCGAAGCACGGTTCTCCCAGGCCAATCGGACAATTCCGAATCACGCAGGTTACGGTGCCGCCAATGCTATCTGACGCATCGCGGAATTTCTCTATCACCTTCGTCATTCGCTCTGTCGCAGACTTTTCCGGACACCGCACAGGCACAAAAGAGTCGACTTCTTGTCGTGTGATTCGGGAGATGAGTGAGAGAAAGGCTGGATTGGTCGAGGGCGATGGATGAGTTGCCGTCGGTGGGAAGAGGTGCTCCGATCCAACAGACGAAACGAACGCCACGATCTCAACACCGTGAGAGAGAGACAAATATTTCTCTGCAATTGCACCAGCCGCGACTCGTCCTGTGTCTCAGGTCAGGAAATGCAGCCATGATGTGGCAAGGGTTGATGGCTTACCAATTGTCTCTCGCGCACTACTCCTGCCGCCGCCCGAGCTTGCCTTGACACCATACTTTTCCAGGTAGGTGAAATCTGCATGGCTCGGCCGAGGATACATATCCATAGTCCCACTCCCGTAATCCTTCGGTCTCTGATCCTCATTCTTCACCATCAACATAATCGGCGTGCCCAGTGTGACCCCAAACTCTGTCCCAGAGTGGATCTCCACGCGGTCCTTTTCATTCCGAGGTGTTGTAAGTGCTGACTGTCCTGGCCGCCGCCGAGTCATCTGTGGTTGTATATCATTTTCGCTAAGTTGGAGCCCAGGAGGACACCCATCGACAATACAGCCCACGGAACGGCAATGCGACTCGCCATAGGTAGTCACCCGGAAGTAGTTGCCCCAAGTCGACATGCTGGAAGACGGCCTTGGCAGTAGGCAAGGCGAGATTAGATACGCAGGATTTGGTCCTCTCGTCGACTGTGAAGCACGCGTTGCAAGATAGTGGTGACTCCGATCCCAACGGTGGTCTGATGGGAGATTACCTCCTAGGGAGTAAGCCAAAAATCAGTGCACTGTCAAATATTGCGTGAAGATGGCCGATGGAGAGACGACAACCCCAGATATTTCTTCTGGTCTAAACCGTATGGACGGCAAAGATCTGATCCGCCCAGAATCACAAAGGTTGTCCTTGCTCCGTGTATCGGAGTAATTCAAACGAAAAATCAACGGCGTGTGGACCAATCAGGAAGCTGGACCGAGCCGCAGCCTTGCAGGAAAGCAGGTCAGCCTTGTATGTGTACTATGTACTGTGTCACAGCAGTACTCGGACAAGTGGACTACTACCATGCTAGCTAGGTGTTTTGTCCTGGAGGTCGCTATCATACTTGACATTTTCATTTTCATTGCTTCATAACAAGTGAACAAGCTCTATACTTCCCAAAGTCGAGCGACTGAACTATTCCGTCCTGCTGGGGCGCGGTGTGTGTCTTAACCACGATTTTGGCGACTGCTTCAACGCATCAATAATCGTCACCACGGCTGATTACCTCCTTGACTGTAGGCCTCAACAAGATCGTGTGCTCAAACTGAGCCGTATAACTGCCCTTGATGTCCACGAGCGGCGGGTATGCCTCCACAATTCCCGAGCTTACCAAGTTGTTCAACCCGAGCAAATACTTTTCTTGGCCCAATCTATCCAAGTATCTTCGAGCAAAAGGAAGAGTCCCGAAATTCTTCTTGATGACATTTAACAGATTCCGCGCAGACTGCACACGAAGAGGCACATTCGGTGCATCCGGGCGCAAAGCGTAGTGCGACACCTCCAGATCATCGGTGACGTATCCGCGACCCGTAGACCCGAACGTCTCGATGGCAAAGATTTCTCCCTCTTCCATCTTGGTCTGGTCATTTGACTTGACGATGGGGACCGATTTGCCACCGTGGATGCTGTGTTGGATGATATCGTGGCCGTTCAGATTCTTGATGGATTTGACTGGATATGTCTTCCCATCAAGCTCGACTTCATACGATTCCATAGCTTCTTGGATCGCGGCGCCGATATCACCAACGCGCACGTCGATGCCCGCTTCACGGATGCCGGTGTTCGTCGCGTCTTTGACCGCGGCCAGCAGATTGTCGTACTTTGAGTCGAAGGCCACGGTGAATGCCGAGTCGACAATACGCCCATTGATATGAACTCCAAAGTCCACCTTCATGACATCCTGCTCGGCCAAAATCCACTTGTTGCCTGCGTTCGGGGTGTAGTGGGCGGCGATGTGGTTGATGCTCAACCCAGTGGGAAAGCCCACGCCGCCTTTGATGTTATCCCCTTCTTCCAGGCCCCAGTGGCCGGTCAAGGCACGGGTGCCGTCCTCGATGCCCTCGGCAATCTCTGTCAGCGTCATCCCCGGCTTGATGTTGGCCTGCGCCCACTTGCGCACCTGACGGTGCACCTCAGCGCCCTGGCGGTATTCCTGGAGGAAGTCGTTCCGGGTACGGTCCAGGTGCCGCTTCTCTTCGCTGGTGGTACGATATGCATTGTGATCCTTGTAGTCCACTTCTTCACCGACCGGATATGTCCCGCCGGGGAAAAGATCCTTCAGTGGCACACGGGGCGGATCAGATTGGACTTTTGCCGTCTTCTTCTTCTTTGGCTTCTTCTTCTTCTTTTTCTTCGCGGCTCCGCTGGCAGCCCCGTCCGCTGCGCCGCCATTCACGGGGGCGTCGTCGTCCTTGTCATCGTCCGAGTCGCCCTGATCCGACAGGTGACCGTTCACACCGTTCGTGCCATTGATGTGTGTGTTTTGCTTGGTGGCAGTGCCGTTCAAGGCCAGCTTCGAGAGCTCATCTGCCGTCTTCGCCGCCATGTTGGCGGACCTGTGGAGTGTATTGCTCTTGATTGTGAGGAACGAAGAAGTGGTTGTGCAAGGCTGTACTTTCTATTACGAAAACTACTCGTACGAGTATCCACGCTCCCGCCGGCACCGCAGCGGCAAAACTGCGGAGCAATAAGTCAGAAGTCAGTGACTTCGAGGTCGAGTAGAAAGACGTCACGTCCCCCCGAAATCAACCAAGTCGTTCTTATCCGCGCCTCTTTAGAGCTTCACTTCTTGTCCCCGTTTTCAAACAACGCGGAAATCACCAAGTATGAGGCATGATCCTTCGCCCAGCCTCCATCTCCCTCTCCATCGCCCATCCTCTCCGTCGCTCCTCGCACGCGACCCTCCCACTCGCCACCGGCTCCGCCTGCACCACCACCCCCTCCTCAACATGCGTCGCTCGAGCACGGGGTCAGCGTCCCTTCTCTCACACCCGCCGCCTCGAACAGGCCGGTAACGCACCTCAGAACCACTATGAAGTGCTGAAACTCCCCATGCACGCCACGAAATCAGAGCTAAAGCGCCAGTTCTACATCCTCTCCAAGGAAACCCATCCGGATGTGAATCGCCAAGACCCCCAAGCTGCCGACCGCTTCGCGCAGATCAGCGAGAGCTACTCCGTCCTCGCGGACCCGGAGAAGCGGAAGCGCTATGACCGAGACGTCATGCGCGCACAGCAGCAGCACGACCGGCACGGCCGACACCACAGCGGCGGCGGCAGCAGGTCAGGGACATACGCGGGCCACCGGCCTCCCTCGGGCCTGAGCAAGAGACGGAGCGTGTTCAAGGGTCCCCCGCCCTCGTTCTACGCACATGGCGGCGGCGGCGCCTCCACGCGGACACAGCAGGACGCTCAAGCCCGCGCCCACCAGGCAGCAGGCCAAGAATACACTGGTGGCACATTCGATGCGGGCGCCTTCTCCGACGACCCAAATGCGACGTTCGACTCGCGCCCGACGTTCAAGACCCAGACGCACGAGGACTACCGGCGCATGAACCGGCGGCAGGCCGAACTGGCAGCCGCGCAGGTCGCCGTCGAGGAAGATAACTTCTGGGCCAGGTTCACTATTGTGAGCGGCATCATTGCTTTGAGTGTCGGGGTCGGCACGCTCATCTTGAAAATGGCGAGCACTCCTCGTGGGGGCGGGTTGACTCGCGCAGATGGTAGTAGAAGGGATTCGGCGAAGAACGAGTGGACGAAAGGCTAGCATTACCTCCGCTGTTGACGTTGAGGCGGACCACCGCAGTAGAGATTCGGCGAAGAACAAGTCGATCAAAGGCTAGCAAGACCTGCCTGCCCCTGTTGATGTTGAGGCGCAATCACGCGAACCACGTCGACTGCGCATGCGATGCGGAACTCGAGCGGTCTAGGACTGGGACCTGGGAGCAGAGACCCGAGACCCAAGACCAGATGTATAGAAGGGTTTTAGAGACAGACAGATGTGAATGAGACACGGCGAATCCGTCCGTCGTCGAGATGAAATCGGCGTTGCACACTTGTCCACCTCGTAAAGGGTACCTACTAGACTGAATAAACTCGACAAGACCTTTCTCGCTTCGGTCGTCGAGGGACACGCATGCCCAGCAAGAGGACTCGCACCTGAGGTTCTGGGACTGGGGGGCGGTTAAAGTGGAAGACCAAGCAAAACGAGTTGGAAATACCGTCACGCTCAATGCTTAGCTTGCTCTACCTTGGAATCTTCCTTCTGTACATGCAAACGGCACGGAGTCGTGCTCTCCCCCTTCTGCCTCCTACATCCTACACGAATGGATTGTTGAATGTGATGCAAATTGACAAGTGAGCTCCAGTCCTCCCTTGTGCGCGCAGACGTCGCACCACTTCGTTCCCCGAGGTATCATCACAACTAGAGACTTATCCCTCGAACGTGAAGCTTGCGCCAACTTTGTGGGCCGCCTGGTTGAGGTTCTGCGTGTCGAGAGATGCGCCCAGACCGAGAGTTACGCCGGTGCCGAGCCTGACATTGTATGCCAGGGCGGCGATACCGCGGTCGTTGATCTTGGCCTATATGCACACAGACCTGCATCAGTACTTGTACTGCATGGAGGGCGCGACAACCGGGGTGTCATTTGCGGCTTACCTTGGCGAAAGAGCTGGGATCAAGCTTGTACTTGGTTGCGACCTCCAAGCCGACATTGCTTCCAGCCGTGCTGTCCCAGGTTGCCTTTGCACCAGCCTCGACTAGGGTGTTGACCCTATGGTAATAGCTCGCGGAGAAGACGGTCAAGTTGTTCGTCGCCGTGATGGCGGCTGCATACGACCCCTGGGAGTATCCTGCGGCAAGCGCGTACTTTGTGATCGCGGCCTTGCCGACGTCATATCCTCCCTCGGCACCGATCAAGAATCCCTCGTGGCCGAGCGTGACGTCGAAAGTGGCGGTAGGTCCCTTGAACAGGTCGGTGAACAGGCGGGTGTGGATGTTTGGTTGCTTGTAGAACAGGTTCAGCTTGCCGCCATAAGTGGACTTGGCGGGCAGATAGTTTGTCAGAACTTCGGCTTTGAGGCCCTTGGTGATGTTGTCTTCGAGTTCGAGTTTGGTGTCGAGGCTGTTGGAGGTGGTCCAGGTTTGGGTGAGGGCGAGACCTGTTACCACTTGTCAGCACCTCGGAGTGGATCCGGATGATTGAGCACAGGGCGTCCTACCAGTTGCCTTGTCGGTGTATTTCCCTTCGATCTTTCCCTGGCCGTTAACATGTGATATTCTTAGTTGGTCTCTGGTTATCGTGGTGCTCACCGAGCCTGAGATGGGACCATCGTGCGCGGATTTGCCCTTGACGTTGAAGCTGCAATAACACGCTCCGGATCAGACATCGTACCAGTCTCCAGGTGATGGGAGTGCTCTTACACAACGCCGTTCGGTGCCTTGGACTTGACCTCGAGGTTGGCGGCGGTAGTGTGGTAGAAATCCTTGTTGAGGAGCTGTGAAGCAGATTGCAATGTCAGCAGCAGAATCCGGTCGGAGTCGGGCATCTCACATCGTTCGCGGGCTTCGCGATGTCGCTGAAAGGGACAGGAATGCCAGGCATGATGGGCGATCTGGAGAGTGACGTCCAAGAGGCAATGCAGATAGAGAGTGCCGAGAAGGAGGAGCGATTGAGAGAGCGAAACAGCAACAGAGTCTCAACTGAACTTCGGAGCTGCAAAGAAAACGATTCGGAGATGTTTGGCAGTAACTCGTACTAGCACAATAGCTGCACTGGCCAATCACAGGGGCGCCTGGAGGGAGGTGCCTCTGTCCTTCTTCGGGCAAGTTGCCCTTCGTCCTGCGCCTGCGTCCTGCGGGCTGTTCAGGGGTTCGTAGGTATTTACTCTTTCCCATTGCACTATGTACCATGAATTACTGCCGAAGACGATAACAGGTCGGAGATGTAGCTTTTGGAGAGCCCAGTCAATGCTTTTCACAGCTAGAGCAGATGTGGAACAGCATGCAATCCTCCCGCTGTGTATCCCGGCTTCAACAGTCTTCGTCTGCCAAAGACTGCTCATAATGTATCCTCCGCACCGACCCAGCCAACTCCACCAATGCCGCCAACGACGAATTTCCGCACAGTACGCTAGCTATGCTCATGATCCGGCTTCGTCTTCCGCATATCTTGCGACGTGGGTTTCGATCGCTCGCCCGCTGGGGTCCGACTGCTTGGACCAGGTTGGCGTCCACCTCATAACGGTCGAGGCACAGTAGGGCGGGAAATGTTCATCAAACATCAGCCTATACCAATATGCCTCCTTGCTGGTCGGTACGTCCTCGCTCCATTCAGGCTTGGGGTTTGCCATCATCTCATCCGTCACATTGATCTCGGCGTTATCCTTCAATGCATCGATCCAGCCGTAACCCACCCCATCACTAAACTGCTCCTTCTGACGCCACAAGATATGATCCGGCAGGTAAGGCTTGGTTTCAGGTTCGTCCGAGGTGTCGAACGCCTTCCGGAGGATGTACTTCTCAATGCGGTCTTTGGTGATCATCTTCTCCGCGGGGTCGATATTCATGGCGACTTCGAGGAATTGCTTGTCCAGGAAAGGGACACGAGCTTCGACACCCCATGCTGATGTGGACTTGTTCGCGCGCAGACAGTCGGCCAGATGGAGGTTTTTGACTCTTCTGATGGTCTCCCTATGGAACTCCTCCTTGTTTGGAGCGGCGTGGAAGTACAGATAACCTCCAAAGATTTCGTCGCTACCTTCGCCACTCAGGACCATTTTGACACCCAGTGCCTTGATTTTCCTGGACAGCAGGTACATAGGCGTGGATGCACGAATGGTCGTGACATCGTAGGTTTCAAGGTGATAGATGACGTCTGAGAGTGCGTCCAGTCCTTCTTGGATGGTAAAGGTGAAGTCGTGGTGCTTGGTTCCCAGGAATTTGGCCACTTCAAGGGCTGCTTTCGTGTCGGGCGCATCTGGCAGACCAATGGAGAATGAGTGCAACTGAGGGAGGAAGGTGACTGTTGACAATTCATCATCATCGTCGATTCCCACAAGTTTGGTGCCGGTCTCTGGCGTACGGTATCCGTTGGTTTCGCCGTTAACCTCGCCGTTGACATGGCCATTGACGCCATTGGTTTGGCTCCGACGCTTGAGAATCGATTGCTGACGCAGAGACTCCCGTTGCGCGATCGACGCCGTCAAGCTCGAGTCGAGACCACCGGACAGCAGCACACCGTATGGTACTTCAGCCATCAGCCGCTTGAGAACCGACTTTTCCAGCGTCTTTCTGATCAGCTTGTAGTCCACCGGCGTGGAGGGAACTCTGGTAGGATCCCACCAAGTCGGCTCAAAATATCTGGTGATCTTGTCTGTTTTGGAGTCATAGATGTGGCCGGGTGGGAATGAGATGATATTGTCGCACACCGGGGCAAGAGCTTTCAGCTCGGAAGCAAAAAAGACGGCGCCCGGTGTTTGACTCGATCGACCGAGGTAGAACGAGGTGATGCCAATGGGGTCCCGTGCAGCGATTGTTCGATCTTGTTTCTTGTCGTAGAGGACGAAGGAAAACATGCCATCCAGATGCTTGGGAGCGTCTGAGTCATATTCCTGGTATAGAGGGATTATAACCTCACAATCGCTGTTGGTCTTGAAGCTGTAGGGGACTTTCAACTGCTTGCGTAGGATTCTGTGGTTGTAGATCTCGCCGTTGACGGCCAAGGCAATCGTCCCTTCGTCGTTGACCAGGGGTTGCGCCCCGCTGTCCACTCCCACAATGCTGAGGCGCTCATGGCAGAGGATGGTGTTATTCCCAGACCAGTTGCCAGACCAGTCAGGGCCTCGATGTCGCAGGCATTTGACGCACTGAAGAGCGGTGGTCTTGAAGGTTGCAATCGACGGATGACTGGGAGCAAAGTGAGTTAGCAGGTCATCCTGTTTTCGACCGCGCCGATCTCGGACAGGGCTCGGCAACCAGGGACGAAGTGCACCACTCACCCGTGGCAGGCGAAGATTCCACACATGACTGCCCACGATTTCCCACGCTGCTGCCCACGACGTGCTGCTTGCTCAGTCTTGCAACAGGAGGAAGGGGTGAGAAAAGGTATGCAAGAGGTGAAAGGAGTGTGGCGGCGTGGGCGTGGGAGGGAATAAAAAGCAGTTCCACGCTCGGGTCCAAAATTTCGAGGCAAAAAGATGAGCGTGGGATGACTCAATAATGAGCGCTGAAAATGTCGGGCTGCTCACTGGAGTGAACGCCGCTGATTTTTTTTTTAGTGACGAGACTTCACCTCAGCGTCTGACTATGTCAGAGTTCCTCGGAATTGCAGGTGCCCCGGTTGAACCTCGTCGGAGCGTGCTCTCAGTCGGGGGATTTGGTTGAGACGCACTTTTGGTTCAGCCTTCACCTTGACTCTCCGCCGTGCCTCGCTTTGACTTCGGGAAAAGATAAGAGACAAAGTGATGAGGCTAGCCATGACGAGCAGCGGATCGGAAGGGCCATTAAGTAAGGTTCAACCCCTCTTTACTTCGCCGTTCATTTCACTTCACTCGCCTGTGAGCGGTGCTGTAATTTGAATTTGAGCAACGGACAGCCAGAGTTGGAGTTTTCGTGCCTGGCCACCCGCGCATCCCGAGGGAGAGGAGGCCCGATTTTCGGCACGCGACCTCTCCTTATTACGAGTATCACATAAGAAGCCGAAGATTAGTGGTGGGAAGAAACGCCTGTTGGTTCTTTGCCTTGCGCTGGACCTGACCGAATGCCTATCATGAGATGCATATATCCGTCCCCGCACTTTCTAATTCAGCCCCTTGTGCGTGGTGGCTGCCCCTAGCGTGGGGGTTACGATCGGACTCCTTCGAAACCCCCCCTCCAGAGGCAAGATCGACCTGTGGTCTTTACCCATGCAGGAATGCCCAACCAAGCGCGGGTCTTCAGAAGCAAAGCCTTTGGAGAAAAAGGCTCATCTTCCGGCTGACGAAAAGTAACACGTGGAGTGTAGACCGTGGCTCCTGTGCTTCTGACTCCTGCGAACTCCATCTGCAAACTGCACTCTTCCTGGCCTCTAGCCCAAATCTTCCACAATATCCCCGCCTGTAAACTGCGACTGTAATTCACGTCCGTTGCCAGACGCCGCGCTTGAAAATCTACATGCTCATCATTGGTCGCAATATCGCTTGTCGACTGCGTGCCAGTTCATCATTCTCCCACTAATGCTCGTCGCAAACCCTCTTCGGTATGGCCCTACAATCTCAAGGTGCGGGGTTCTCTTTGACGACGCTCTTGATCTTTTTCTCATATGCGGCCCGGTCCTTCTTGAACAGGTTGTATGCATCAGCCTGAGCGGGCGACTCCGGGTTGGGGTCGTTTAGGAGGTCTTGGATGCCCAGAAGGATCTGCTTGATGGTGATTGCCGGTTTCCAGCCCTCCTCCTCGTTCAGGATCGAGAGACAAACGGTGCCGGATGGGTAGACGTTAGGGTGGAATAGCGGAGGGGTGAATCGGCCTAGAACGGGTCAGCTCTCCATCCTCAGAGGCGCATGTGACAAGCCGTACATTTTGGAGGTTTGGTAGGGTATTCATCTGGAAAGGTGAGGTTCAACTTGAATAACCCGCCTTCCCAGATTGTCTTCTCTCTTCCTGGTATTCCGACTTCCCAGTTCTTGAGGTCTATCACCCCGTTTGCACCCCTCACGGGTTTGGCGAAAAAGCCAAAAGGATGATCTTTCCGCCATTGCTTCCTGCAAGCGAGTGTCAGTGAATGAGAGTATGCTCACACTATGCGCTTCGTACCTTTCCTCTTGTAGGCGATTGAGACAGAGCGACATGATGGGTGGCTGTAGGATGACTAGACGGGCAAAGGTAGAGAGGTAAGGAAGTCCGTTCTCGCGTGAGGGCAGGTAAGTTTATATCGACAAGGGAGATCTTGGGTGAAAGCCCTGTCAAAGAGTAAAAGTGACAAAAGAACGAGTTGCGACTGAGGCAACTCAAACGTAAGGCTGAGAGGCTGTGGCGAAGATCGCTCGGAAAATCCTCGGAACCTCAATCCCGCATGTCCTAATGGGGAAGGTCAGACGGCTTCCTGCCTCGTCGCGATACCTCAGGCATGGCACGCGTGCACCTAACGGAAAGATATCATTATTCGAACTGAGATCTGGCAAAAGCTAACAGGGTATCATCGGTGTAATGATCGTAGGACATCAACCTTCTCCAAGCGAGAAACGAGCTTGCCCCGTCTTAGACTTCTGCAGCCCAACCAAGGTCTCCATTTCTGCCACCCATTTCCTGGCAAAAGCTTCCTCGGTGAATCGCTTCGTGCTGGCTCGACCTCTCAATCTCATGGCAAGCCTCTCTTGTGCGCTCATTGCCGCCACACGAGCATATGCGGCAGCGTATTCGTCGGCAGTCTCGGCCAGAAAGCCAATGGGAAGACCCTGAAAAGGCACCACAATATCCAGCTTTGGCCCGCCGCTGTTATGTACCACGGGAACCAGTCCCGCCGCCAATCCCTCGACATTGCCGATTCCAAAATGCTCAGCGTACATCCCATTTGTGCCGATACTGGACGTCCTGAGATGGTCGAGGATCACGGAGAAGGCGGCGTCACAGATGAATGTCGTGGCGTCCTGGATCTTGAGCTCTCGTGCCTCGAGGCGAAGGTTGTAGACGTGCTTCTCGTCCGGCGTATTGCTTCTAACGGATCCAATCAACACCAATTTAGGCTTGTCCTTTGCCGCATGGTAAAACTTGGCGAATGCTCGAAGGATAAGAGAATGGTTCTTCTCTGGTCGAAACTGAGCGATATAAAGGACAGTATTTTCTCGCTGCTTTTCACCTTCTGGACTCAACTGGATCTTCTTTTCAAGTTCCTCCACAGGACAAGGTGGGTAGACGATGGCGGCGAAAGATGAGGATGCCTTTTTCGGTTTCCACAATTGTCGTATATGACCTTGCGTCCAGGTAGAGTTGCACATAACGACATCGATTTGTCGCCCTACAAAGCCATACAGCTTCGCAAAAGCGTGCCAGTAGTACCTCTTCCCTGTACCCTTCAGACCCTTCCCAGCACCGGAGTGAATGCCCCTCTCACCAGTCATATCATCCAGGCTCTCCAGCATGTCGGTTGAGATTGTTGGATAGTGGACGTACGCGGCTGTCGGTACTTTTGGAAACAGGTATTTGCAGAAGGCCACGGCGAAAGCATAGCCCATGGTGTCGATGAAGATGTCCGGGACCAGAAGCTGAAAAGCGTCATAGCCTAGAACCAAAGATCCCAACGACTGTCCCAATAACGTAAGGAACGGGTAGTTGCTGGCGAGAACAAAATTGCGCCTTGACAGGTATAGAAAGACCAACGAATGCTCTTGGAGGACGATGTCAAAACGCTTTCTAACGGCCTCGACCACTGCTCCGCGCTCAATGTCGTGGTCACCAGTATAGACGGCGCATATGGCATTAGGCCACCGTCGCTGAGTTGCAGCTATGGCGGCCCAGAGCACTCTTTCACCTCCTCCGCCAGCGTTGCTGCCGAAAGTCAGATGTCCTGGTCGCCGTGCACCAGAAATGGACTCACCAGAAGGGATGGAAGAAACCGACAACCCCATTCCAGTCATCTAGAAGTGGTTGGCCGTTCTCAGCCGTGCCAGACTTCTCGATCTTTTCCCACCCATCTTCCGCTTCCTGGGACCGTTGATGTTCTGCAACAGCCGCCCTCTCAGCCTCGACACGTCTAACGATTGCTTCCTTCCTCTCTTTAGTATTAGTCTGTAGATACCAGCCGAGGCTGCGTAGCCCCAGTTGAATCAGCAAAATAAGTATCAAGGGCAAAAGCGGAACTACCGCCACAAGAGCCACGAAGCGTGAGGTGGCCATTGCCAATTCTGCGGAAGGACCCTAAAGACAACGAGGCTCATACTTTCGATACTGTTGGTCCAAGAAGAAGGAACGCAAGTAGGTAAGCTACTGCCTAGTTACGAGGGCCAAAGATCGAAAGTCAGTTTGAAAGGTTGCCAGGTATGCTCTTGTGCATTCAGCCAACGGTGACGCAGCGTTGGGCCATGCACACAGTCACCCAACAGTCACCACCCATTCACCTTCAAGTCACCAAGGATTCAAAGTTCCCCACAACGCGGCCACCCGGACACGCCTGATGACCACTGCACATGGCTCGCGTCGCTGCATTGGAGACGCGCTCGACACCTTTTCTTGCCAGCAAGCATTGCAGCCGAGACCACTTCTACAGGCCCTTCTCCCAGCACCAAAATATCGCTGATTATGCTCTCTAGTGGCTCATTTCGGTGCCTGCGAACTTCAGGAATCAGATACCAGCCACAATGTTCCCGTCTCGACCCTCGATACAGGTCATCTCTCGCGCGCAGCTTCCACTCCTCGAGGTCTAATCAGTTTCTTCTCGACCTGCTTGAGCCGGCCTCTCAAGCCATTCACTGGGGCTTTCAAGAACTACATACACAGACCGGCCTGCCATGGTATCTAACCATCCCGCTGGGTGCTACCCTGATCCGAACGTGCTGGGTGCCCATCCAGTATTTGACACAAAGAGCACGGAGACCCAGAGAGACCGCGATGCAGCTTACATCTGCCTGGCGAAATGCATATCAAGAAACAGCAAGGATCAAGTTCCCCCGGGGCAAGGAAGCAGATGCGAAGAAAGCAGAAGCCTGGGTGGTCGAACAGTTGAAAGCTAGAAGGACAGCCATACAAAAGCACAACAAGTATCTACCGAGCTGGGTCGAGCCTGTACTGGCCATTTCGTTTATACCCTTGTGGGTCCTGAGCATGAATTGCATCAGACGCATGGCGGGCGATGAGAGAGATATCGTCTCACTCATCTACAATTTCTTCGGGAGGGCCACCGCCGACATCGACGCAGGCCTCGGACAAATCGAGCCGGGCTTCGATACTGAATCTCTGTTCTGGATCCCTAGTCTTGTTTCCGGAGATCCGCTATATATCCTCCCGATTGCTTATGGTACTTTGTCCACCTTTAGTGTGTGGTTGAGGGTGAGGGAAGCCCTCCGACGACCATCACCTGTCTCGGTCGACTCGAAAGAAGAACGGTGGGCACGGTTTTCTAAGACCCTCAGCTACGGTCTGCTTGCAATGCCCGCCTTTTTTACTTTTGCCATAATCCGCACCGATATGGCCACAGCGCTTGTGCTTTACCTCATCACTATCACAGGCACTCAACTGGTGCAGCGGCCTTTGCTTGCCCGCTTGCTTGGGACCAACAGGCGTGTGCCTCCTTTGAGGGCAAGGATGGCGAAGCTAAAGGGTGAGAAGGAAGACTAGCAAGGCTTCCATGGTGGCCATCAATTTTGATGGGTATCCCACGAGCACCTATCCAAGAGCTTGACCCAAGCTCCCAAGCTCTGCCACTTTGAGAATGTATTCATGCTCGAATACCAGAATCTACTCCCGCAATTAGACCCCGGACAAGTCGTCCATTCGAGGATAAACTACATGATATGAAGGTCCACCCCTTGCACCTTCCCGAAGTTGAGAATGTTTGTCCTCGAAGAGTGGTTCGCAATGTCTTTGGGCCATGTAAGTGCAGACAATGGTTAGAACTGAGGCCCCTCCACTGGAAACCCCTACTCTGGAGACAATCACCGCAACGACACTCGCACGTATTCTTAAGAGGGCCTATGCCGAACACATAAACGAATTTTACAGCCCGGTCCCGAGAGACAGAATAATCGTTAAGCTCAGGCCTGAGTCTGAACCACGGAAGCAAGTACAGACCTAACGGAGACAGGTGGAGAGTCAACGACCCAGAATTGTGAACTCCTGCGAAGGCTTTGAACGTTGTCGTACAGATCGTCTACGCAAAAATTCCGAACAATTTGCTAGCATTTCTAAAGTCGCGTCTCATCTCTCGAATAACCACTCATACACTCAGATCGAGGCTTTAACGGAGAATAGGCTCCAGCAATGAGCAGAAGGAGGATATACCTAGTTTCCGGATCCACTGGTCCAGGCAGAGCTGGAAACGATGTCCAGAGGAATCAATCGTGTGATATTATGTTGGGCCTCGTGGTCCATAAAGCATTGAAGGCCCTACAGGCCCCCAGTCACGCAAGGAACCAGAGTCCCATTGCCACTGACCTCGAGACTGACGGGAAAGAAAAAGTCGACATCTACAGCCCGAAAGCAGGGTGTCCACTGGTTTGCTGGCTCACAACTCCAACCGAGGCTTATATTGTACGGTAGCTGGCCGACATGTGTGGTGCCCATGCTGCTGGGGCAGGTTCGCTCCAGCCCCTGCCTTCTGCTGCGCAAGGGTTCTGCGATGTTATCCACTCTCGAGCAACTCTGAATCACAGCATGGCACGGATGGGTATTCTTTTTGTCTCTAAGCTAAAGTCACAGATGTGAATTGAACCCATATGGTAATCTAGTCTCGCGGCACGCTCGTCGGGCAAGCTTCAAACAGATGTAGCAGTACGGAGTAGTAGTCGCGCGTCAACTCCAGAGAAGAGACAGAGAGGGAGCACATGAACACGCCGAGTCAGGTTGTCCCTCACATCCACTGTGATCTCGCTCGTCGTAAGGGATGCACTTTCCACGCCGGTTTGTCGCTTACAGCTTCGCCTTCAAGCCTTCCCCGGTGGCTTTGTCCTTTTTGACCACCGCACTGGCCTCCTCGTTCACGAGAACGCGTCCGTCCGCGTGCTCGGCCTCGCCGAAGAAAATGACCTGCACGGTCAAATCGTCTCGATACCGTCTCGAGTAGGGACTCGGCAGCGTCAAAAGCGCACACACCATGTCCTTGTCCTTCCCTCCCAGCGCGTTCCTGACTAGGTGCGTCGCGCAGTTCTTGTCCTCAACCACAAACCGGGACGACGCAGAGGGTGTATCCCACTGCTGCTGGCGGATTGGTTTCTCCGGCCGAGCGTCCTTGGCACCATTCTTCGCATTGGCATTCACCTGGTTGTGCGAGTTGTCAATGCGGCCTGTTTTGTCCATGTTCCCGCCCTTCTCGACGGGCAGAGCGCTTGAGTTGGCCGACTTGAACCAACTAGTCAACCAGGCAGATGTGCTATTTGCGGAACCGCCCGCATTGTTGGCCGCAAGGCTGTTCTGATGTTCGATCCATTGGCCCACCAAGCCAACGACTTCTTCGTTCGTGAGCATCTCCCATAGCCCGTCCGTGGCCATGACGAGAAAATCGCCCCTGGAGGGTTCGATTGACGTCGAGGTGACGACCGGCTCGGCAGTAACGTAGGGTGGAGTCTTCAGTAGATTATGCGGCGTCCGCCCAAAGAAGTTCTGCTTAATCCGTTCTTGCGTATCTCGTGACCACTTGTAGAATGCGTCTCCGAAGGCGCGGGTGGGTTCTAGGTTTCCCAGCACGCGGCCAGCACGAATGACAAAGTCCTCGCCCGGGTGCTCAGCGCGCATACGGGCTTCTTCGTTGGGGTTGGAGCCGGTCTGGTCTTCGGAGAGGGGCGTTGCGAACCATTTGCCCGTCGAGGGGTTGCGGCGGCCCAGTACGGCGCGGGAGTCCCCCGTGCACGCCACGCGGAGGGTCTTTGATTGAGAGTCATAGAAGGATAACAGAGCGCAGGAGCCGGAGAGAGCGGGAGCGAGAATCTCCGCCGCAAGGCGTTTACTGGGGTTTTTGCTCAGCTTGCTGACACTGTCGAGACAAATCTCGTTGTCTAGTTTCACGAACGCGGACTTGAGGGCTGCGTCGATGGCGGCGGGGGAAGGAAAGGGTGACTTCGCATCTGACAGGGCGGCTTTGTATGTGCGGTTGAGTTCGCGCGCGGCGAAGGAGATGAGGACTTGACGCAATTTGGCCGAGGTCGTCCAGCCGGAGTGGCCGTCAAAGACACCCCAAAACATCCAGTCGGATGATGTGGCGTTATCGGACGTTGCGGCGACAGTGTTGGGGACTTCCACGATCTTTTCGGCGTGGTCATCTTCGATGGGGTCGTTGCTGGGCAGTTGGACCATGTCATAGCGAACCACGCCACGGCCTCGGCCTACCAGAAAGGATTGTTCATTTTTCCGCAGTCTTTCGGTGGCTTGCTCCGGTGTCATCATCTCGAGGACCTTCCGACCGTAATCATCTGTATCCTTTGCCAAAGGACCTTCCCCGACAATACTGCCAGTAAAGAACTGGCCGTTATCTACCACCAATGCTTTCCGATTGGGCTCGTGACCTGCTGGGACCGGGACCGGATTCGCAGTAGGGGAAGCAGTATCGGGTGTCGTACTCGCACTTCTCGTAAGCTGGGCGGAGACCGCCGAAGGTTGAGCTTTAAGGAGATGGTCTGGCCCATCACCTCTGTAAGCATACCATGCCCCAATGGCGCCTAGGGATCCGACGAAGAGGAGGGGTATCCTGGGGACACGCATAGAAGACTGGAACGGCGGTCGGGACGTACTGTATTTGCGAATGAGGGAGGACGTGTGGACATTGGCGGAGGAGGCTAAGACATGGTTCGAGGCCGCGAAGGAGGATGAGGATGACTTGGGGATGATCTTGCGAAGCGCGGAGCGTCGGGCCGAGCGGAGCGCGAACAGAGCGGCTCGACGCATTGAGAGATCGGGAAGAGGAGAGTGAGAGATGGATTCAGGACAACCGCATTGAGAAAGGGATTGAGTGGTCGAACTACGGGTAATGAACGCTGGATTTGTGTCTGTGAATCTTGACGACGCCCTGACGATCATCATCTGGCCACGAGGCTGAGGCAAGATCCCGAAAAGCCAATCGGAGTGTGAGTTGAAAAGCCGATTCTTGGCGAACGTCACTCATCTGCCCGCGGGTCCTCATGGTGGCACGGTGGACAAAAAGTTACAGTATCTGCGGTGCTCATGATATATTTGGCTTTGGTCTGCAAGCGCTGCGACATTGCGCCGTCACATCTCTCTAGACAATCGAAGATCGGACATCATGTCTTCCCGAGCGCTTCGTAAACTGCAGCGCGAGCAGGAGTTGCAAAGACAAGTCGAAGCCGCCAAAAAGGCCTATGAGGAGGCTGAAGAGTCAGAGGAAGAAGACGACGTACCAGAACCCGTCTCTGCGCCGTCTCGCCCAAAGAATGCTTTTGACATGCTGGATGGCGCTGAAGACGAAGAAGAAACGGATGAGGATAATGAGACGTCGGTAGTGCCACCAGAAACCTCCGCAAAATCAGAGACCCAGCCCACATCCGATCCCTCACCACCTCCTCCCGCGAAGTCAAGGAAGAAAAAGAAGAAGCCAAAGAAGAAGGGAAAGACTAAGGCCGAGGTAGTCGAGGAGCAGAAGGATGAATCTGGAGACGAGGTTGATCGAGCACTCAAGGCGTTGGCTGCACAGAGTGGTCGAAAACACGCTGCGCCATCAGATACTCCGAACACACCCAGCTGGGAATCAAGAGCCACAAAACTACTGGCAGTCGACGCTCACAATCTTAATCCGGTCAACGAAATGAAGAGTCTCTTTGGCAGTATCGCCCTGGAAGGTCAGGAATCCCGCTCATCACCCCGCAATCAGCGCCGCCGCGAACAGAATCAACAACCGGGTGGCGTCGATCTAGCCACTGCGCTGACTGGAAGATATTCCACTGCGAGCAGAGGCAAAGAATTGGGAGCTCTGGCGCATAGACGAAATGTATTCGTCCAGGGGAAAGAAGAATGGCCCCTGGCTAATAGTGGTGGGTTGAGCATGGAGTTGGTGAAAGCCGATTCTGAATCAATGGATACCAACGAAAAGCGATACAATATCGTACACAACAATGTCTACCGCGAGACACAAGCACACTTCCGCCTGGCAGTCGAAATGATGGATCCCCAACGAATGATCGGCTTGTTGTCAATGTACCCTTACCACATCGCTACCCTGCTACAAGTCTCCGAAATCGCCAAACACCAGGGCGATCACGCGGTATCCGGGGATCTGGTAGAACGGGCATTATTCTCGTTCGGCAAATCAGTACACAGCACATTTCCGGCCGCTTTGCGAAATGGTACTGCTCGTGTATCGTTCGACAAGCCGGCCAACCGGGAACTGTACCTCGCAATCTGGCGACATATCAAGAACCTCGAAATGAGGGGCACCTGGCGGACTGCCTACGAGTGGGCAAAGATCCTCCTTCAACTCAACCCGTTGACGGATCCTTATGGTGTCACTCTAATGATCGATCAACTCGCCCTCAGAGGCCGTCAGCATGCTCAACTTATTGCGCTGTGCTCAGATGACGCCTACGGCCAGGCTTGGGATTTCCTGCCTAACATCCAAATCTCGTTGGCTCTGGCCTACTTGCGATCTGGCCAACCCCGAGACGCTCGCAAATGCCTGGCCATCGCAATGCACAAGTACCCATACATTCTCTCCGCCCTGGCGTCCGCACTCGACATCTCACCTTTGCCTAAGACTTTGTGGGCAAAACTTCCCACCACTGATGCAGAGAAACTCTACACCGAGCTATACGTTAGCCGCGCAAAAGACCTGTGGAATACCCCTGAAACAATCAGTCTCCTAGGCGAGGTCGCAGAAACCCTACCTCACTATGGTGATGCCATCGCCGCAGCTCCAGAAGCACCCAAGCTGGAGATCTCGCTCGAGGAAGCCCGACATATCATGCTACTCGAGATTCCGGAGTTAATCGCCCTGCTCCCCCGCAAATTCACCTCCATGCCTACCTCTTCCTCCGATGTCCTCCCCCCACCAGACTCACAATCTGACTTCGTCGCTCGGGCACCTGGATCTGGTCCGCGGGGAGTGGACGCAACGATGCAAACCATCTTCAATGCTGCGGGTGCCACAGCTGGTACGGCAGGGAGTCTCCTCACCCGCATCATGAACTGGTTCAACACCCCTGCCACCGCAGCCGACACGCTCGGCGAGTCCGAAGGACAAGCTGCACTCAGAGGACTTCAAGAAGGTCTTGGCGGGGATATTCCTCCTGAGATGATTGAGGAATTTTTGCAGATGCAAATCGAGGACGCGGAGGGCCAAGATTTGGGCGAGGGTATCACTGCTGCTGGACTAGGTCTCGCTGAGGGGCGTGATTACTATCTCCAGATGGACAGCGAGAATTCTACACAAGATGACGACCAGAGCGATAGCATGCCCGAATTGGAGAGTATCCCTGAATCGGATACGGCAGCGGCATCTGCAACCCAGCCATCGCATGCAGCAATGGTTGAAGATGTAGATGATGACGACGAAGCGGGCCGGCAGGCAACACAGCGACGCCCATTACCTGCCAATCGGGGGATCCTTCGACACGTTGATTCCGAGGATGAAGATGACAGTCCGAATCATTTGGCGTCACCAGCCCAGGTTTCCGGACCTTCTTCGCAACGGGCCACAGCCCCTCAAGCACCATCCACCAATAGCCAAGGCCCTGCGGCACCGGCGCAAGACCAGGAGTTGTCAGATCCGCAACGTCTCCAACGCTGGCTCCTCACTACGGGTCTCGCGGACCTGCAGGACAGGCCTTCTGATCCCCAAGCGCTGAGAAGTTACATGGAGCGACTGAAGATGCTGCCCGACCGACAGCAAGATTGGATCGTCAGGATGGTCAGGCAGCGTGCTGGCGAGGATGTTGAGAGGAAAGTAAGAGACGCAATGGCGAGACTCGCATAGCATTTATTTCGGAAGAGAGGTCCACCTGTGCTTGATGGTCGAAGATAGATACCATGTGCCGGATGATAATGCGTTGCTCAACAGAGACATCTTTAAGCGTGCTCTGATTGAAAATGGAACCAGTCCATCGAGTCGAGACAACCGTCGAACGTCTCCCCTTTCACCTTCTGGTTTCATGTCCGGGATTGTTGCAAGAGAAGGTCAACTGCCTATCGATTGCATCGTGCCAAAGCTTTGCTAGATATCTTCATCGATGTGAACCTGATCCCCAGCGACTTCTCGGGAGAGACATCCCCTCAGCTACATCGCCTGCAGTCTATGTAAAGCAGAAATCTCTCTCCATCCATTCTGCTTGGACGGTCTCGACAGGCGCCGTATTGTCGTCTCTTTGTTCCGTCATAAGGTGAATGTCCCAACCAGGAGAAAAATCGTACTGCAGCGGATGGTCGTCGGACTCTTGTGACAATAATCCCAGCCCAACCTCCAGCAACAAGCTGTTGTTCTTCCTCAGGCTCTCCTGCGGCGATTCGTGCGCGAAGTAGCGCACAAACACGATGTTGAACTTGTCCAATGTTGAAGATGGACTGGGGCTCGATCGACTCAGCTCATATCGGAGTTCGTCCACTTCCAGGAAAAGAGCAGACATGTCGGTGCAACGAGCTTGCTCTAGAGACAAGACACTGAGCCTGACTTTCAGGCCTCGATCAGAGATCGTGCCTAGTGCGTCGTCGTAATGGAGCCATACATCTCGTCCAGGACTGATCCAACTAGCAGGAGCCCATCGGAACGGGTATTTCTCTATTTTCGGCCGACGATCGAATACGACCGTCCAGGGAATCTCGCCGAGACCGAGATAGAAGTGAGTCCATCTGTCGGCTCCTTCTTTTTTCATAAGTCCACGGACATCAACGTCGAGCAGCAGACCCATGATGAGAAGCTGATCGTCAGCACGACTGGTCCTTCTCCTGGTGAATGCATTGAAGATATCCACGATTCGCCTGACCTTTGGCCGGGAATCGAATCGTGCTCGCGCCGTGCGATCCAGAGGCCGCGCCTTTTGGAGGACAGCCAGAAGATCGCGGAGGAAGACGTTGGGGAATGGACTCCCCGAGCGGTCGAAGTAGGATTTGTAAAGTCGTTGGATCAGGACGTACAGATCCAGCAGTCCGTCCTGTAGCTCCATGTCGACCCACGGTGGAAGAAATCCCTCTTCGTACGTCCAGAGTCGACCGAACCACCCAGAGGCAAAGACTGCCCAGCCAAGTTCAAGCGTCGATGCTGATACGGAGAGGGAGCGGAGGCTACTGTCCAGAACTATGACTCCAGTAGCATTCTGATATGTCTCTTTCATCATTTCAATCGCCTTTCCACGGTATGGTTCCTGAGATGGAACGAGGAGACCGTCAATCCAGAACCATCTACCAAAGCTCAGACGCAGACCAGCCAAGTGGTCCAACCGCAAGATCTGGCAACGAGGAAGCCCGGCTTCAGTACTGCTGCCCAGGCCATCGGCCCATACGTGAGAGAAGGCGATATAGTCGGCGCTTGGGTCATAAAGATCAACAGCCCCCAACTCGAGGTTGCGACCGTTCTGGCTGAGCTGCACAACGGGGATTTTTCTCACGTTCAATATGGCCCGGACGGATTTAATTGACGGCTTGAGAAAGGCACACTGGCAGTTCGGCGCAGTGTGCAAAGGTTTATATGTCGACAGCTCGACATGGTTTCTTCTGCATTGTTCTGCTGTACAGTGTTCATGTCCTTTCGTGCTCTCTTGAAAATCAGCTGCGGCTACGGAACGTAGAAGGGACGGTGACATTGCGACCTCAGCGCTAGCGACGACAAATCGACACCACCCTTTCGCGACGAGGCTTTCTGAGTATGGCCGCGAGACCTCGAACGGGCCTGCTTCGAAACTCCCAAATGACCTGACTTCCATGCGCAACTCTCTCTCCACGAAGGCAACGATCGCCTCGTGCAGAGCAGAAAGGCAAGGCTCGACACTCAGAAGGGAGGTTCGAAGCTCCGAGAAATCAGATTTGGTGGATTCCCTGAGAATTTCGTGCAGAATGGTGCTTGCCAAGGTGGCACAATCGCGTGCTTCGTGAAGAGTGGCTTCCCGGGCTTCATGCTCGATTGCATCCAGTTCCTTCCTCCACGTCGCAAGCAATAACCCCAGGTGCCGACTGTACATCCACGCCTGGCCGTCAGTATCTGGTCTGGTCAGGTAGGAAACGGATATTGCTCTGCCACAGATGGCTTCGAGGAGGCCAAAGTACAGCCATGACTGGATGTATGCAGCGGTGGCCGCAGCCGCAGCAGACGCGCTGAGGTCCTTTAGCGAGGGGTGAGCGCAATTAATGTCACGGCTGCTGAGCGTATTTTCTGTATCCCAGTCAATTCCATATAGGTCTCTAAACGTCTCAGTCATCGGAAGCGGCTTAAAGTCCGGGCCGTGGAGATAGGATGATTGCACATGGTCGTGTCCAAGCCATAGGACCTGTGGGTTGGCAGGAGGACATGTTCCGTAGATCCTATCGCGCAGAGGCCAGTCATTCACTTCCAGCGGTCCGTGGGCAGCGTCTCTAACCTCTGCTCGGAGGGTTCGAGGCGAGAGATGATGTAGCAAATGCTCCATCACGGTGCGAGTTGTGGGACACTGGGGACTCTGGTGGTGCGAAGTGTCTGGAAATTAAGGAGGCACAACCCAAGGCAGATCTGAAACGAGTACCAGACTCTCTTGGGTCTTGTGCCTCACAGCCATCACCTATGGAGACAACAGAGGAAGCTGTCCTCGTATTCCAACCGAGACACAAGGAGACAGCGAAGTCGAGTCGTGCGGAGCACTCAGCCGTATACGCACACACTCCGGGGGCAAACAGCCCACCGTAATGGCTCACTGCCTGTTTTCACAGGACACGCTTTCCACTCCCACCAAGCTGACCTCTGTGATTTATTCCCTAGATGTGGCTTGCACTTCTTACTCGGAGCCAACAAATTGCACGCCCTGTCCATTGACAGCTTCGTTTCCCGGTGCCCTTCCCACCATGATGAGGCGAAGTGGCAGGGATGACACATGCATTTCTTCAATCTGAGTTGACCAGTTTGATATCGGACTCGAAAAGGAAATACAACGATGTCCGCGCGGCTGCCGAACGAGCCCTCGGGGACATCAAAGCCATATCTGTGACGTCTGAGACTCAGCTGGCCGGCGACCTGTGCCGCAAACCTCAATTCGTTGATCCTTTTATTCTGGCCTGTAAATCCAAGAATGCCAGACTGGTTACTACTGGGACTGCGTGCCTACACCGGCTGACAGCGAGCAGAGCTGTCCCCCGGACAAGGCTTCCTGACGTGCTTGATGCTTTCCAAGATGCGATAGGGGCAGGATATGAGCCGCAGCTCAAAGTTCTGCAAACTCTGCCTTCACTGCTACAACTCTACGTTGACGACATTCGTGGCGAGATCCTTGCGCGGATTCTGGAGCTATGTGCGGTCCTTCAATCCAGTAAGACCGCTGTGGTGAGCAACACGGCTGCGGCAACTTTTCAACAGCTAGTCTCCACGGTATTTGAGAATGGCGAAAGGAAGGACAGGACGAGGACTTCAGGTGAAAGTGAGACTCCGACCCCAACAGACCGTTATCAACGAGGCGAATTCTCCGTCGACGCAGTCGCCCTGTTCGAAGACTTCTGTCTGTTGCTTGATCAGCAAAAGCCCCGGTTCCTGAGAATCGAGAACCTGCCCTCTGCCTTTCTGTTGGAAACCCTACACACCATACTAGCAAGCCATGATTCGCTTCTCAGGTCTGAGAAAGAACCCGAGACAAAATGGTCGGAACGTCTCCTCCATGGCTTGTCACGTAGCTTGGTCAGGAAGGATAATTTCGGCATCACAGTCCGGGCGCTATCAATCCTGCTATTGATCTTTCGAACCCATGGCGAAGGTCTACAGCATGAAGTGGCAGAGGTCGTCCCTCTTCTCGTCGGCGCACTGGAGAAAGATGGGAATCCACCGTGGAGACGGAGTCTCTACTTGGAGTTCTTTCGCAGCCTCTTTTCGGACTTCAATGTCTTGCGAGAAACCTTTGCCATCTTCGACAGTGGCGAAGAGCCGGTTAAGCTTGTTGGTCAGGTCATGTCTGCATTAGTTCGGATTGGGGCAGAAGATCCCTCCCTGATCGGCCTCGGACGCCAGTCAACTGTCCCCATCCAGCGGACAAACGACCCCAGGAGCGACGAAGCAGCGTCAATCGAGGCTCAGGGCCTTGGTGGTGCCATCACAGCGGTAGCCTCCAACGATTCAAACACTACTGGTCTCGGCGCCGAATGGAGTCTGATAGCTGTTCCTCTCATGGAGCAACCCGACAAGAGCGTGGCTCCAGCAATACCTAGCACTTATATCTACACTCTGGTGTTAGATTGTGTCTCCTCATTTTGTGATGGTTTGTCCAAGTTCGTCATGCCCTTGAGCGTTCCGAGTCGAGCTTCTCAACGGGAGAACTCGGAAATGGGCCGCAGAGATAGTTCTGCCACAGATCGAACCGACGATGAACCTAGCCGCAAGCCAACAAGGCCGTCGTCCTCATCTCACAAGTACCAGCGGCTAATAAATCCATTGACATTGGCAAATCACCGACTATCAGCTCAGATTCGAACGTCCGCTGATATGATCGAAGCCTGTTGGCCAGCAGCGCTTGCAACGTGTTCAACCTTTCTCAACTCTGCAATGGACGCGGAATTCTATCACGCCTTGATCCGATCGGTGCAGAAGTTAGCCCAAGTCTCGGGTGTTCTCGAGCTGTCCACACCCAGAGACGCCTTGTTGACGACGTTGGCTAAGGCTTCTAGCCCCGCGAATGCCAGCAGTATCATAGCAAGCTATCAGACTGCGAAGAACAGTCGATTCGGGGGTGCTGAGCACAGCGATGTCAGCAACGGATTGAAGTCCCCAACCGATCCTCCTCCCACTCCGACATTTCAAGGCAACAGCTCTCCCTTGAATGTAAGGCACCTACTCTGCCTTCGGGCGTTGTTGAATCTGGGGATTGCACTCGGGCCAACTCTGAAGAGAGACGCTTGGTTTATTCTGATCGAAACCATGCAGACGGTCGAGGCGTTGATTGCAATGCCAACAACAAGCGCTGCAACCTCGCAGTCTGGGAGTCCAAGGATTGGTGCTTCAGGCAATGACGGACACGCTACTCTTGCGACGGAAATTGCTGCTGTACAGGCAGCGACGAAGAGAATGTTGGAGAGCACAAGGAGTTTTGGTGCGGACTCGTTCACCGAGATCGTGCAAGCCCTACTCCGTCTACTGGGGCAGAATGTGGAGGTCGTCAACTCAAAGTCTGCGGAGCAGCCCATCGCCTCGCCTACTACACCCGGAAGACTGGGTGCTCGGCCGGGACACCAGACGTCCCGGAGCGTGTCTGGATTATGGACAAAGTCGAAGACGCTTGAACTGGAGGTCGGATTTGTCCTCAGCAAACTCAGTGACCTGTCCCGTATCAATTTATACAGGTTCGCGTCATCTACGGAGCAGGCCTGCTCGTGGATATTGATTGGAGATCGTCTACTGCGCCTGTCTCGGGATACTATGATTGCAGCAAATTACAGAATACAGGCAGCCAGCATTCTAGACTTGATCTCCATGGAAACCGTGAAGCTGCTCGACGACTCGCGTTTCGAAGCTGCCGAGGCAGACGCCATCAGGTTGCAGTGCTTGAGGTCCTTATTGCAGCAGTTGGACTCGTTCCAGGACACTCAAGGCGGGAAACATGATGAGGTTGAGCTGGAGATCCACAAGCGGCTTCTCGACGCCTTAGAGAGTATGCTCAGCCATAGCGGAGAATCGCTGAGCAATTGTTGGCCTATCGCCTTGGAAATCCTGTCCGTTACATCTTCGAAAAGAGGAAAGAATAAACCAGAGCTGGGCAATGCCACGATCGAGCAGGCTGAGAAGGACGCGCAGACAGCCCAGATCTTGCGCGTTGCTTTCAGGTCTATACAGCTGATTGCATCTGATTTCCTCGATGTGCTTGATTCGACAACGCTGGCGAACCTTGCCCACCTACTCCGTCAATTTGGCTCTCAGCAATATGACCTGAATGTGGCACTTACCAGTACAACCGTGCTGTGGAGTCTCGCGTCGCATGTCTTGACTAAAATCGACCGCATAGACGTCGAAACCATGCCAAATCTGAATGATGAAGATGAGGAACTTCTATCTCAGACTGTCCTCCGCTCGGGCGGCATCTGGAGCAACATCCTGCTTGAGCTGGTGGGATTGTGCAAAGACGAGCGTGCAGACGTACGCAATGCAGCGATCAGGGTGCTGTTGAAAATGCTTGATGCTTCGAGCGAACATCTCAGCTCAAGCACGTGGGCTATCAGCCTGAGACTCGGGCCGTTCGAAACAATTCGGTATTGCATCCGGCAATATGCTGCTAACAAGACAGATCAGGAGCCATGGATGGCGTCAGCGGCCCAATTGACAGACGGATGCACTCAGCTTCTTTGTCACAATCTCAACGTCATCGCTCAACATGATGGCTTCAAGGATACGTGGCTGCGTATCATGGACGTTTTGAAAAGCATACTAAATACCAACTCTGTTTCCGCATCTTCCCTGGCCTTTTCAAATCTATCAAAGCTTCTTTCAGCGTTAGCAGACCTTCCAAATTCCAGCGAAGAGCTAGTCCAGCCTGCTGTGCAGCTATGGGCAACCTATCAGCCCGGCGACATACGCCATGAATACCCATCGGATGGTCGACCGGGTGACGAGCCATCGAATCAGCAAGCTTTTAGTTCGCATGCACACGTTCTTGTTGAAGCCTACAAAACCAGCTCAGTGGCGATCTCAAAGTTTCTGCAGGGACAAACTTCGACCTTGATGGACTCGATTGAGCGAGGAGTCATGCTGTGCACGCATCCCCCGTACACGAGCGACGTGAAGACACTGGCCCCCGAGCAAAAGGAAGCCTCTGATTGTCTGGCAATCTTGAAGATTCTGCTGCAGGACGACGTGTCGAAGTATGCGGAATTCTTGCTAAGGCTGGTTACATTGACACTGAACATTCGGAACGGGAAAGTCGTTGTTCAGCAAAAGAAATCGGCTCTGTCCAAGTCGATACAACAACCATCGTTCATTGCCTTCACAGCTGCATGCCTGGACAAGTTTCGAGATCTTATACTGGAATGTGCCGACGATGACAACTTCATCCAAACCGTGGCTGTGCAAAATGCATGTCCTGTTCTTTCCGCCGTGGTTAGCACAAAGTACACGAGAATGCCAACGAACAACGAGATGCCCCTGTGGCGAAAGGCGACCGTCATCGCAGCCGTTATGCTTGAAGCATTGCAGAAGCACGTCAGGCGCGGTTCGTCAAAGGATTTATCCCAGCTGGAGAGCTTGGCGGCCCCAATCATCTCCATAGCCGTGAGTATCCTTCAACCTGGCGATCTGTCCAACCCCCCGGGCCCCGAGCACAAAGAAGCCACAATCCTCGAAGACGAGACCTTCGACATTGAACACTTCGAACTGTTGCACAAGGCCATCGTGCCCATCTTCCAAAATGTCGAGGCCATCAAAGGAGACGCCTGCAAGCAATACGCCATCGCGCTATTCAAGGTATCCCTGCTCACCAAACCCTGGTTCTACGACCTGCCCGACGACGTGGCCAGTGAACCCCTGAAAGATCTGATGCGCGTGCGCCCCGGCAGCGTCCACCGACCTGTATTTGCCGTGCGGAGACAAATCTGCCACGCCGCATTAAGAGCCTTATTCGACCTTGTCGAGCGACCACAGCACGCGACGGCCGGTGAAGACGAAAGGGAAAAAACACCCACGCCTCATCCAGGCCCAATGTCCCAACACAAGCTCGCATCCGCCGCTGCGCCTTACCTGATCTTGCGCGTGGTCCATCCTCTCAAGACCTTCCTTGCAGACCAGCGGCTACGGAGCCTCACGCCACCACCAATGGCCCAACAGGTCGAACTACAAGTCATTCTGTCCAAGTTTGTCGATCTGCGGAGCAATGGACACGCGATGGCGGACATGATGATGTTGTCTTCTTCACCTCGGGCGCCGCAAACCGAGACCAGAACCCAAGGTGATCTAGATGTTACTCGAGGGAATCATCCAAGCCCGTCAGACGACAACGACGACGACGACGACGGCAAAGAACACCTCCGCGTCCTCTACGGCTTGATGCTCCGCGTGCACACATTCTGGCAGGGACTGCCGAGGTTGAAGGGCCCAGGGGCGCGGGCGTGGCAGGACGACGAGCCCGGCAGAGGCATCCAGGACGCTCTGGAGCGGTGGCAGAGGGTGGTTGCCGAGGGATGGGGCTTTGCTTTTGCTGGCTTGGAATAGCAGAAAGCCGAAAAATACCGTAGTGAGGATACCGACCGGGGAGGATCAAACCGGGTGGCGTCGAATCGGCACCCTCGAGAGATGATGTTGAGCATGAGACTCACACATGTGATGCGCAAGGGCGCAAGGGAGGTGTTTGGTATGTAGGTCTGCAGCAGTACACTGTCAAGCCCGGACAGTGGAATCGACACAGGTCATAGAACAAGAAGATCCTACAAGAGTCGTGGGAATTTGAGAATGGATTATTCAAAGGTCCCACCCAATGGCTCGACACATATCCGTCCCAGAATACAAGGTACATTATTGTAGCCGCATGCTTGAAGCCGTAGCCTCTCGTCCGCATATGGGCTGCAATCGGAGACAGCGTCTGTGGCAGGCCGTTACGCACCAGAAGCTGTAGCCGCCGGAAGAGTTTCTGACTCAGGGTCTAGACCTACTTGCAGGGGCACTTCAAGAGCCAGGGCAACCTCTATCACGATGTCACACAGGCATGCGGTGTGCTCTGTACTTGGCTGACTTCCACGACTTGATAAGCTACAACCAACCTGTGCCCCCGAGTTGCAGCTGGATTCAGGTAGCTGGTGATCGGAAACAGCACTCCGAAGATGGTCATCCGCCCATCATTGGGCGCTTGGCCCTATAGGGGCATCGTTTCCCGACTTGGTGAATTCAACGGGGTTTGCAATGCACGGCGTTATTTGGCCACTTCTTCAGTGCACAAAAGGAATCTTTCCCCAGACAAGGAGCCGAATCAGGCAGGTGTCGGCGGAGTGATCGCAGGAGGTTTTCCGCCTATGCCGGGTTGGTCGATCGCTAGATGGGGAGCTGTTTCTGGGGCTTGCCGATAGAGCACGATCTCTGATTGTTTGAAGTAGCGACGAGCGTCTGTATGTAACTTGTCAGTGTCGGGACATAGAAAGCTGTTCTCATGCTTCTGGCGTGCGACTGAGCACCAGAGTCTTGGAGTAGCCGGCAGGTTCGGAGACAAAGCCGACCGTGGCTGCTTCAGTTGCCGACACAACCCCAACTCGAGGTGGATCCGGTGCTACTCTCTCGTGGAAGGGATAGAAAAGTGAACTAGACGTCAAGACGTACCTTCGTCAATGAGAACCAAACTGAGATAATACCTTGTGGAGTATTTCTTGTTAACCTCTCGGAAGGTAGGGGTTAGGTCGAAGCCTCCAAGGAAGAGTCTGATGGGGATGGTCTCGCCTGAACTTCGCGTTAGCACCTGGATACGAACCGATTTGCACGCTCAATAAGATCTGAGCGTGCTCTTGGTGTTTCGGGCATCGGGAGACCACCGCGCGTAGAAAGGGAATTCTCACGTACCTCTTGAGGGCGAGCCATCCATGATCTGAACAATGGTTAGCGTCCCTGGTAAGGCGAAGTCATGGGCGAACGTACCTCAAATCTGACCAACGTTTCACTTTCGTTATATTGGTTGGGCGCAACACCTGTTGTCTCCCTCCGAATAATCGAGAGCTCCATGTGTTTGATTTTCAATCGGACCAGTAGGAAGTATATCCTGCCGACGATGACATCCTTCAGGTGGTATTTGCTTTTCGAGTATTCGAATTCAATGTGTAAGCAATCTTCTATTCCGACGTCCATCTTGATCGAACTGTTGGTCTCTGGTGGGATCCGATACGAATAGACCCAGATATCCTTTTCCCGAATGACGTCGGCCATCCTCCTCGACACAGTGACTCTGACGAAGTACCGTAACTTGACGTTGATGCCATTGTAAGATTCGTACTGCTTCTCGACGTTTTTGAAGTTGAAGGGAAAGGTCTGTGGGTGTTGTAGTTCGCCGGGAGCCGCGAGTTCTTGGCCTAACGACAGGAATTCGTAGTGGTTTCCGCGATCAAAGAACATCTCTGTACACACCCAGATCAACCACTGTACCCAGCAGATAAGTCAAGAGCCCAGAATGACATACCGATCAGGCCGATGAATTGGACCTTGATGCCGGTGTGCTCCAGCCTTTTCCCATCTTTCGGTCTGATTGTGACTGCGCCTTTTACCGATTCTCCATCTAGATATAGAGGGGCTTTCTCGCGTCTGTTCTTGTCGAGCTTGACATCGACCGTCTGTCGGTCGTCGGTATCTTCGAGGACGATATCTATGTCGACGGGTGTAGAGAAGAAGAAGGCGGACATGGTGACGGACGGAGAGTGAGCTGGGCGGAGATGAAGGATCTAGATCAAGCCGACAGTCTATGGCGACAACAGCTCGGTGTACAGAATAAGCTGTTGCCTGGTGGGAAAGTAGCTACGGTATATGCTGTGGTGAAATCGCCGTTTGTACACAGTACCACCGTAGTGCACGTCGATCGCAGGTGGTGAGCCGCAGCCCGCAGCTTCCCCTGAAGAACGCCAAGACGCCACTCCGCATTGGGACGAGGATGTTGCTGCCCTGTGGTCACCATCACGCTACGCCTCAGGACTGCCAGAGGAGGAGGCTTTGAACAATGGCAATCTGGCTGTTCGGAGCACCGCTGATCGTCATGTCACTTCCGCTCTCGATCTTGCTCTGGTCGACACGAACACGAGAACACCTCTTAAGCAATGATATCACCTCAGCATTGGGTTGAAAGGAGGTTGAGCAGGCTCGGTAGGTGGAAATGGCCCCATCATGCCTATTTTCTCTTGCGACATCTGGCCAGCCACTCTCTCCACGTACAAAGCGAAAAGCGCCTTGTTTTGTTCTTGCTTCCTGTTGAAATCTATTTCCGGGGGAATCCAGCCATCTGCGTCGGTGTCGAGATATTCCTTCGCGAACTCTCTTGCTAGATGCCATTCCTTGTAATCTTCGAATTGTTTTTCATGTTTCTGGATATCTGCCGCCTGGAATGTGTAGGGACATTCGCCCGGCAAACCTAGCTCGTGCCAATTATTGGAAATCGCAATCAGGCACTCGCGCAGTGGCGCAGGCCCTTCTTCCCACGTATTCCCACAGCGAATGAAGAGTTCCCGGTATACGCGAGGCACTTGCATGGCATCGTACGCGTCTTTGTTGTCAAGAAGGCATCTGATTTCGTAGGCCTTGGCTGTCATGGCCTGCTTGAATCTGTAGTCTGCTTCCTTCTTTCCCTCCTCATCCAGGTCTTCATAGTCGTCAGGTAACTTGGGCTTGACGATCCCAACCGGGTAGTCTTTGGGAGGGGTCAAAAAGACGGGCCAACGGGCCTGTAAGAACATAGGACCTATCTGTATAAATTGCCAGTCAATAAATGCAGAGATTTCAGAAGGGTCGTCTTCCGAGACAAAAATGTTGCCCATGTGCAAATCAGTGTGACAGAGGGTAGGTCTGGAATGATGAAGGAGGTCGGAGTGGGTGCCGACGACTTTCATGACTTCAATGGTGGTCTCGAGCAAAAGGACGTGTTCGGCAGCTGTGCCACGGTGGTTGACGGTGTGGACGCCTTGGGGTTCCTGTGAGATGCGGTGGATCTCTCGTTGTGCAAGCGCGGTTCCAAATTCGGTGAGAGAAAGCCCTAACGATAGTCAGTTTGACAGGCCAGGGATAGACGTGGCAGAGGATGTGCATACAAGGCGCCAATGTGGCATTTTCGGGCGCAGCAGACCAAGCGGGATCGCAGAATCGACCAATACAGTAGGATCCGGATTGATCGATATCTGATGGAACGTCCGATTTCCTCTCATTGTCCGGCAAGAAATGGCGAGGATATAGGCAGCCATACGCTGGGAACTTAATCGACATCAATTGACTCTCCCATTTGGCCAATTTCTCGATAACGGCCAGTTTGCATCGTTCTTCAACGTGATCCCACATTTTGAAGAGCTGGACCCCGGCAGCCATTTCCATGATGATGTACTCTCCCCAACAGGATTCGAAGCATCAGCGCTCCAGGCGTAGATGCATGGTACTGGGATATCGGTATGCTCTCTCACTTCGACTGATTAGACACTAGCATAACTGCGGCAAATTGGATTCTCCTACCATATTGGAGAACAGCGACTTCCGACGCAGTCGTATATTTGGCGAGGCCGGCGTTGGGACAGGGGATCTTGGCAATGAGCTCTGTTCCATCCGCCCTGTGTAGGCGTAATGCTTTGTTGAATCCACCCTCTAACTTTTCGATCTCTCGGACAGGCGAGACCGACGGGCCAGTGTTGGCTGCAATTGCACAAAGAGCGTCTAAGTCAAACTTGACATAACGAGCATCCCGTTGTTGTTGATCTCGAGTCAAAAATCGGCCATTGGTGTACTGAAACAGCTCCTCTCGGTTGATGGATTTGCCTGGGAGACTCGATCAGTTGGCTATTACCTCACTGTTTGCTGGACTTACCACGGCATGTCAACGAGATATTCCTGGAGGAACGCAAAAGGAGGTGGCTTAATGGGGGAAAATGGCGTATTTTTGACCACGGGGGCATGCTGCGAGCGTATGTCGCCGTAATCTCGCAATGCCTTACATGTCTGGAGATAAAACACGAAGATTACTGGTGAGCCGGAATGCGCATGGAGAATTGAGCTGCGTTGTCCGGCTGCAATACTGGAAACGATGGCACGGATGGGACTGGTACTGTGGCCTAGAGCTGCCAAGCTTTGTCTCCAAGGCCTTTTTCAGAATCTCCTCACCTTCATGACTGATCCGCCTCATTCTCAACCAACTTAATTAGGTACACAGTACGGAGTACTCCGTACTCCGTACATGTGTGTTTCATGGGCTAAACGTACGGAGTAAATTTGCAGTTGTTCTGCCCAGCCCATAGCCAGTGCAGGATTTTCTGGCACGACACCAGCCCCATCACAACCTTTCTCTCAGTCCTCTCGCTTCACTGTGCGCTTCCTCCGTCTGAGTCCGGCGAACACTGAGCAAATCTCGGGGGCAATGGCCTTCCCTGTGCTCTAGCCTGCCTCGCCTGTGCGACTGCAAGGCTGTGACATTGCAGCCATTTAGTCCTGAGGTCGCCGCTCGGCTATTGTCGGGTTTGCACATCCGACGCTCACTCTTTCCTCAATTGCCGACGTTCTGCAGCTTCCTCCCCACAGCCGCAATTCTCCAAAGTTTCTTTTCCTTCCTGATCTCCGAATGCTTTGTCGTATTTTGAGGCTTATCTCGAGTTGAAAAAGTTGCCCATGCACCGATCGTGCGGGTGCCATCTCGGTACCGGTGCCATGCTCCCACCCGATTTGCTCATCTGCCAGTTTCTGCCAGTCAAGCATTTGAAGGCCGCAGACAATTTATCCGGCAGTCGTGCGAGCCCGTGCCCGGTCTGGGTGTATGGTGTGGGGTAAGAACCGGGCCACAGTCACCCTGAGTTCAAGATCCAGGTTTGTGCGATTTCGTGGATTCCTGCCGTTCTCGAGTCTCTTGACGGTGCTTCCCTTGACGGATTCACCGCCACTCCCACCGGCGATTTCGTCGATCTTGACGGCCGTTCTCACCCTGCTCACCCCTCTGTGAGCCGCATCTATATTTGCGCCAGACTCCCAACCCAGTACGTGCCTGTCTCTTCCATTCTCAATATCACTATCTCCTACCCCACGCGCTCGTACCCGTGTTTGCCATTAACTTCCCTGGCTCGCGTGATTCCCGAGTTTAACCGCCGTTTGTCGCGCCGAGTCTCGTTGGTGACATCACTCGTTCACTGCCTCTAACCAACGTCCACCATGTTGTCGACAGAGCGAACTCCCAGGCCTCACTCCTTCCGACACCCTCACCGTCCAGTCTCTCCGAAATACAAAATACCCATCCAAGTCATGCAACCCGAGTCCGACCAGCACTTTGAACATATCTGGATCATTACCGGACCTGCAGGATGTGGAAAGACAACCGTCGCCCAGCACCTTGCGACGGAGCTGTCACTCCCCTATATCGAGGGCGATGATGTACGTTGCTACAACGTTCCGAGAACTTCTCCCTGGCTAATGCAAGCTAGTACCATCCGACCGCCAACAAAGAAAAGATGGCCTCAGGCACCCCCCTCACAGACGCCGACCGATGGGATTGGCTGATTACCCTCCGAGAAGCAGCCATCAAGAAACTCCAGACTTCCAACTCCGTCATAGTCACATGCTCCGCCCTGAAACGAAAGTATCGAGATGTCATCCGCGTCGCGAACTACGAACACCCGTCAGTACAAGTCCACTTTGTCTACCTCAAGGTGGACGAGTCAACCTTACAGGCAAGAGTCGCAGCTCGGGTCGGCCACTACATGAAGGAGAACATGGTGCACAGTCAAATGACCACTCTTGAAGAACCCGAGGAAGACCTCGAGTGGGATGTCTTACAGGTGGACGTGCGCGAAGACAAAGAGATGGTCAAGAGACATGCGCTGGAGCTGGTACAGGCGAAACTGAAGGAATACGAAGATATGGAATTCCCCCACAAACAATGACGGCGGCGTCAGGCGAAGAATCCCCAAGATCTGACCAGGCGAAAGAAATATACAAGAAGACAGTGATTTGAGCATTGGCGTCCGGCGCGTGGCTTCGAATGGGGGTGCAAGATCACCTTGGGCGGAGATGATTCGAATTTGAGAGGACTTATCTTTGGCGAGCTTCGGGGCGGCTTCAAAACGGGTCAATGTGAACTAGGGGTTCAGCCTCGACCGAGATGACTTTTTAGTACGGGCCAAGTTCTGAGAGCAAGCAGAAGTTTGGCTGGGACGGGTTCGGTACCCTCGGCTTCGATGCCGCTGTTAGCTTTTATTGGGGGTATGCCACAGTGCCTGGACTATAGACCTAGTCTCTGGCGTCCAAGATTATCATTAGCTCTTGGCGTAGAGGAAGAAATCCAGCTTTAACGTCTGAGGTATACATATGCGGGCCAAAGACCACCAGTTAAAGCGACAATATACAAACTGTCACTACGCTGTACCTCCTATCATCTCAAGACAGACGTCATGTCGATCGCGAGAGAGTGAGAGAGAGGTCTGTCCGGAGTAGATGTGTATGATATATTTTATATCAGCACATTCACTTCCGCAATCGACCATAGGATGTGTGAAAACAGGGCTTCCCGTTCGCTCAGCCGTACTTAAGCCACATGCCGGTCAGTTAGTACTAAGGTGGGTGACCACTTGGGAATCCTGACTGTTGATTGTTTTTTTGTTTGGTTTTCCGTTTTTAGTATATACTCCTACGAGCAGGGTGCGAAGAACAGGAGTACTGTAATTATGTATGTATTATGTTTGTATAGAGGCCACGCTACGCCAGCTAGTTGATTCAAGGCGAGTTAGGTAGAAATGAATTCTTCGACTTCGACCTTCTACTTTGTACATCATACTTGATGTCGATACCTCGTACAGAGTCAATGCAAAGCTACGTCGTGGGGAGGAGGAAGCCAGTGGATGGACGGACGGACGGACTGACGCACTGGAGGATAAAGTAAATACGGAGTACTCCGTACTGAAAACTTTGATCGAAAAAAGCGAACGAGGCTGCGCTGAGCTAGAACGACCTTACTACGTACTAGGTAAGGGGCAACGCAACGTAACGTACCTAGGAAGAATACCGCAGTTTCGCTACAGTACAGTATATTTTCTCCTTTGACATTCCTACCCCTTACAACGTACGTAGACGTTACGATATGCCATATACGGTATACCGTGGAAATGGAGGGAGCTAGCGGGTTGGCCGGTTCACGTTTGATCTTGATGTGGGTTAAAGGTACAAGGTACTGTATTCAACTCAACTCAGCTCAGCTCAGCTCGGTTCGGCCAGTCTTGGACTCCACCATCTCGGGTGCGAGCCTGTGTGTGTGTTCATGATGAAGGTGCCGGGATCAACGGGGTATCTACTATGTACTGGGTATGTACTCCGTACTAGGTATGTAGCTTGGCTGCCGCGCGTGAGCGATGTATCCCACGGCTCTCGGCCGAAATCCATCACCCATGGTCAGTCCGGCAGTCCATCCCTACGCCTGTCTGTCTGTCTGTGTGTCTGTGCGCCTATCCATCATGCTCTTCCCAATACACGACATTCGATTAAGTACCGTATCAATACTTGCCAGATTTCAGTCAGACGCACTTCAGCTTGCGAACCCCTTTCTTTCCATCGCGGACTTGACATTCTTTCGAGCAATCCTGCGCAACCTTACACCTGGCGCATCTCAAGAGTTTTCTCTCCGCCGACGCCTCGGCTTTGCAACCCCAGCAACATGTACGCAGGTCGTCGAATCCGGCACGAGTATAGTACCCACCACGAGTATCGTGCTAGACGGGATGTCGGATCAGCTGGGTCGAGGTCTTAGAGCGTACTGCGGCTTTACTCTCATGGTACAATATCCGCAGAGACGTCTGGTACACGAATTGGGCTACCTCTTGAGGGTCCAACTTGACAATGTTGAAGGTGGCGCGATTCCACATGAGAATGGAGCGTCCTTGAGGTTTCCCGTCTGCTTCACTGAGGGCTCTCAGACACATTCGGCATGGGGCGAGTATGTTGAGGTATGCTCCAGGATGAAGAGTTGGGTAGAAAGCAAGATGATTTCGTTTTGCTCGCGCGAAGAAAGGTTCCTGAACTGCCGGACCCGGTGGCCAAGTGCAGACCGTGGACCTTGAAGGCGGCCTCTAGCAATCGTCGTTGAAGATTCCATCTAGATGCTTCAGTGTCCCAAAGAGAGTTCTCCCGCTTTTGGGGTGGGACATCGGTGAGAAAATGCTCTTGACTTGCTCTCATGCTGCGGTGGTATTGATGTGTTCGTAAGTACGGTGCGCATCTGCGACACCCGAAAAGATGCATGTGAGGAAGAACTGACTACCAGCTGAGCGATCCGGATCTCGTTTAAGTGCACCTCGATATCACTTTGACGTTGCCACTGTGATGCCCTGTCGAAAGGTCAGAGCAAGATGACCATGATTGCCCAAGAAGCCAGGTAGGTCCAACAATTGATCCCACATCCATTCAGCCTCATTCCAACATTCGTCGGCGCTTCCTTCCCTACCTCCCCTCCTGAACCCACACCCAACGAGCTTGTTGCTCCAGGTGGAATACTACAACTCACACTCCCACAGACATAGCCACTCGGACAACATCCTCCACCCACATCAGGCGCACATGTCATCCACCCTGTTGCACAATCTCCCGTCTGGAAATTGCCCGGGGCGGTAATCCCGCTCCCAGAGGGTGCCACAATCGTGAGACTTGAACCAGAAACAAGAGTTGTGGAGGCAGCCGCAGGGCACGATGTACTGTCGCAGTCTCGCCCGATTTGGCAGCATCCGCCCTGGTAGTATGCGGAGCAGGCGTAGAACCCGGTTGGACAGCCCGTGACCGGATAGGACAGGGAACTCGAAGGCGTGGTCGTGGTGGTTGTGATTTCCACCGTCGTCGTCAAACTGGTCGGTCGGACGGGTGGTTCCGGTGTACCACTCGATTGCGAGGAGGCCGTCGACGTTGACAAGGCAGGGCAATTGGCGGAACCACACGCACGGTCTGTCGGACAGCAACCGCCTCCGAGACTGGCCGGACAGGATCGGAAACCCGTTGAACATGTTAGGGAGAGTGAGGCCGAAGACGTCACAGTTCTGGTTATCGTGACGGTTGAGACAAGTGGTGGAAGCGGAGTGACGCTGGGACTGGAGGTTGATGTCGGAGTTGTTGACTGCCTTGAGCTTGTTGTAGGAGAGGAAGGCTGAGATGGCGTGACCGTCGTGTAACTCGTGACAGTCGTAGTACTCGGACCCGGGGGCGTGGTCGATGCAGTCGCTGTATTTGTCTGTATACAGCCAACGTCATAGCATGCGTATCCTGGCAAACAGCAACCTCCACCTGGGTTATTCGGGCAGGAGGTATACCCACTTGCGCAGTTCGTGGAAAGTGCATTGCCGCAGATCTGACCGCTGGGACAGCATCCCACGTCGCCCTCACTGGAGCTCGACTCCTGAACGAGTTGGCAGGTGTATCCCGCTGCACAGCAGCTGTTGGGTCGGTCAATGGATGTGCAGGCGGAGGTGCCTGCGGGACATTGGAAGGCGCGTTTTGAAAACAGGTGCCAGCCTGGAAGGTGTCTCAGTAGCCGGGTTCGTCCCTCGTGAGCATCATGTACTCGGACGGGCAGGTCGATGGAGACCCAAAGTGTGGAATTCGACCAAATCGAATGACCGTCCCAAGCCTCCTCTTGCTCTTCTTCAAACCCCCAATAATCCATGTAGAACTTCTCGCCCGGGTCCCCATTCAGCTTCTTCACTCCGGTCGGAGAGCTCCTTTGTAACTTCTGCTGTATGTCAATGTCTCTCTTGAGGAGGACTTCATCCTCGGGGTAGTATTTCGAGTCGGGTGCGAGATTGTACGGCCACCGAAGGTTCACAGTCTGTGCAGCAGCTGGGGAGATGGAGGCAGAGACCAAAAGGAGAAGGGCTGAAGGCAATGACGCTAATCGCAGCCATGGTGCCATGAGATGGACTGATCAAAAGGACGCGAATGCTATAAAGATGGCAGGCCGTTCATCGAGATATGAATGGTATCGGAGACGCGAATGGAGCAGCTTGACGGTGAGAGACGTCGGACGAAGTAGCCGCCAGGATGTCAGAATCAGTACAGCAATTTCTACACGAAGGACGTGAAGACATGATGGAGCAGAGGACTGCTGGCAGCCAGTGTTGGCAATGTTGGCAGAAAAGATGGCTGGGGTGAATGAGATTCGAGAAATCGCAGCTCCGGGGCGGCGACTAATTAGTGACTCGGCCCCGGACCGGAGTCTCATCCCGCTCCTCCACTAACAAACGTCAGTGTCACACTCTCCGATTGCACGTGCATCTCCTCCTGGGCCCGATTCCGCTAACCATTGTCAGACATTGTCTATCTAGCATTGCTTGCGCAGGTCAGCCTCGCATCGCTCATACTTCTTTCCACGGCGAAACTCGGGAGCGGGAGACCACCCTAAATGTTCACGTCTCTCATTACGATTGCTTTTCAATAGGTGCCGGCCTTCAGACCTTTCAACGACCCCAGGCTCAGGGCCAACCCTTGGGAACGTGACCGGATCCGGATGAAGCCGACAATCGAGTTGTCCGCCGTCTTTTCTATACTCAAGTTCGCCAACGCATCCTCACCTATTTCCATGTTAGTCGCGAACTTTGCGGTCAGACAATATTGGAACTCACCGAAGACGCTGCGTGCATAGAGATTGGCGCTCAAGAACTGGCAGTCGCCTTTCAAGCCAGCTTCGGGCGTCAGACACGTCATGTTCGTACTCTTCATCAGTTGATCCAAGAACTCCCGGAGGCTCTTGCTCGTCGCTTTGCTGTTGATGTTCACCTTGTTCTCCCATTCGAACTCTGTCCACATGGTCCGGAAGGCTGATTCTGAGCATGTCGCTGGCTGGATGTAGTCCATGATGTCCGCATGTATGTCATTTAGTATCACCACGTGGGTATCCGTCCCGGATGGCGAGTCATACACGATATTGCCAAAAATGACGCCCGTGTCCGTGCTCGACACTTTGATGGTCGACTGCACATTCAGGAAGTCATGTGGTCCCAGGTTGTGCGTGGTCGGCCGCTCAACCACTTTGAGGTCGCCCAGCGTCGCAAACTCCACCGAGAGATTCTGGAGTGTTTCTTGCGTCTGGTTGACAAGTAGCACGTCGAGGATGATGTCGAATTGGTGCACCTTGACATAGGCCTCGGCATATACAGGGTCTGAGAACCCGGTGAGTTGCACTACCCGGCTCAGCTTGGAGGACAAGTCTTCAAAGGAAGCATCGCCTCCAGTCGCTTTCTCCAGGTCAATCTCCATCTCGTCCATGCCGTCCTGGGCACTTTTCTTCGACAACTGACGTATTGAGAGAACGTCATCCACCTGTGTGGCTGTCTTCGCCTTCTCGACCGCGTCCTTGTCTGCACGTTTCTTCTCCTCAACCTCCACCATGGCACGGAAGGCTTTTCTCGTGTCGTCCAAAAACGATACTTCAAGCTCTTTACGTTCTGAAAATTCTGCCAGTGCACGTACGCAGGACATTATCCGGTCCACTGAGTCCTCGTCAATGGGTGCCTTCACAAATTGCGACTGTCCCACCCTGACTATCGAGATCATGATAAGCATGGCTTCTGCGCGCAAGGCGTTGGTCCGGGCCTGGTCCGAGGAGATCTCCGAATGGCGCATGACCAACTTTGTAAGAGTGGCAGAAAGCACCGTGGACAAGTAATAGTCGCCGTCAAGAATAAGCTGTCTGAGCGGTGGTTTCTGCGCCGCCTTGACTGCCTCCAATCTGGCTTTTGCTGCAGAATCGCTTGTGAGGGCCGTCTCCGTAGCATACGTCCCATCAGCCAGGACTTTGCGAGAGCCGGTAGAGGCCGCCTTGGCCGCGGCATGACCGTTGACTTGGTCTTTTTGCTCGCCATCCTCATTGGAGTGTTCATCCAGTAACCGCTGTTCAGAGGCGAGAATGGGAATCTCTCCTAGACTGGCCCGAATACGCTTCCACGCCTCTTTGATGTCGTTTTCTTGTAAGGAATACTCGCCGATGACCCAGAGCGAACCACGATAGACCTTGCCAGCACGGACCTCGCCCAGAGTCGACACTAATCGTTCTATGATTGAAGATCTGAGCTTGGGGAACCTCTCTACCACCTCTTTCACGAAGGAGATGACGTCCACGGCAGAGCTGTTGTTGAAATCCGCAATGAAGTCCATGAGAACATCGACCACGCTGGCCGCGATCTCGGAGAACTTGATGGCGCAATGATGAATCGACTGAATCAAAAGCTGGCGGTATTCGGAGTTCTTCTCGTATTGCTCTACCACCGTCTTGCTGAGCTCCTTTTTGAGTAGCATGATGACTTCTTGCACATTCTTGCTCGAGACCATCTCCATTGCAATTGACAGAGCCTTCCTTCGCACGTCCAGATCGGGACTCGACAAAACGCGCAGAATTTCCATGGTAAGGTCATCGAGGACTCCTTCGTTTCGTCTTCTCAATTGGTCAACTCGGTCGAGCACAATCAGCTTCACGTTGTTGTCCGCCTCTTTAATGCTGAGTTCGATCAGCTTCCCAGCCGCTGCCTTGACGGCTACGGGATTGCTCGTCAACGTCGTTAGCGAGGTCGCCGCTTCGTATACGACAGTGCTAGTGTTCGCTTCCAGCAGATCGAAGATCAGCCGCAAATATCTCGCCTTGTTTGCCTGGTTCTGGATCGCATCCTTTCTGATGAATTCAAGCTCAACCAGCTGTAGCAGTTCATCTGCATTGGGCACTCCGTCCAGGACACCAATCAGGTATTCCAATGCTTTCTCGTGACTTATGCTCATCAAGGCAGCAAATGCATTTCTCTTGCATGTCGTGTCGCTCTCTCCCACGAGGAAGGTATGGAGCATTTCAGGGGCATCGGGAATAAGGTGCTGGGCGTGTTGATAGACAGAGGCCAGGGCCCATACGGCGTTCTTTCGCACATATGCATGTCTGTGGTCGAGGCAGGTCTGGGCGGCTGAAAGGAGGGGTTCAATCAATTCGGGTTCTCGGAGTTTGGAGAGGAATCGCAACGTGTTGCCCCGGACGAACTCGTTAGGATGTTGAAGGTCGTTTCGGATACCGTTGCTGGGCACCATCAGTACAACATCCTTTTAGCAAACCACGACCGCTCTCAAGCATACCAGACCAAAATCATTTCCTGCTTCAGCTTCCCGTTCGCATCCAGCTTGGGACAGATTTCGTAGTAGAAGTAGAGTAATTTCTTCAAAGGCTTGCTCTTTGAGGGCATGACGAAGCGGATAATATGCATTAACAGATTGGGCATAGGGTCGCCGTTGAGCATGGTGGTGAGGATCCTTCGCATAGTCTCTAGCTTCGTCTCATCCGTGCCCTTTTCCAGCTGCGTCTTCAGATCCTGCTGGTTCGGCTGGTCCGCGGTGTTGTCCAAGTGGACGAGGCTGTAGGAGTTGTCGAGAAAAGCCGCCATGACTGCTAGAAACGCTTCGAACACAGAATGGCGCAGTATGGAAATACACTCGAGTCTTCAATCGCAAGGATGTTTGTATGTTCACCGGACAGTGGGCCACAACAGAAGAGGCGTCAGCGCATTGTTCCACTGGTCCGGCGGCAACAGACGGAGGGCCAAGAATGAAAGAGAGATGAGGCGTCTGAAGGAGTGTGAGGGCGGTGGAATTGCACGTAGTCGGAGTCTGAAGTCTGTTACTTGGTGTTCAGCGATCTGTCCAAATGTGGACAGCCTTGGCGGTGTCGAGATGCGCCTGCAGCCCGCAGCCTCGAGATACATCGGGCATCTCTCCAATATTCAAAGTTGATACCTAATTCTTGACGCAACCGCCTCCATCTCTCCTCCCCCAGACCTAACTCAGAAATCCGGCTCCCTGGGCTATGGCGAATCCCAAAGATACAAATGAGCCATTCTACGTGCGCTACTAGTATGCATGTCTCATTCTGTGTCGACACCAGATACTGATTGAGACCAGTTCGGGCCATTCTGGAAGATTTGGGCATGAATTCCTAGGTATGAAACAAGTCTGTCTTTTCTGAGGCGTCGCGTTGCTCATCGGTGGACAGAGTTCGACTTCAGGGTGATCGGGGATGGACGCAGTGCGACAGCGAGATATGCCAACAACTCCAACTACCGCAACGACTCGCTCATCCGCAAAGAGAGTTAGTCCTCGGCCCTGCGTCTTCCGGTAACTACTGACTGGTTCCCAGTGTGTGTCAGCTCCCTCCTCATCTCCGAGATCAAACGCATCATCAAAGACAGTGAAATCATGAAGGAGGACGATTCGCGGTGGCCTCAAAAGAACAAGGATGGAAGACAAGAGCTCGAGATTAGGCTCGGCAATGAGCACATCCAGTTTGAGGTGCGTCGCATGCGAAACTCTGGGATATGTCGACCTAAACTGACACTGAGCAGACTGCAAAGATCGGCTCTCTTGGAGATGTGACGGACTCGGCTGATCCTGAGGGCCTGCGAGTCTTTTACTACCTGGTACAGGATCTCAAAGCCTTGGTGTTCTCGTTGATATCGCTTCATTTCAAGGTAAGCGAACTTTGGGAAATTGCCGAGATGTTAATCTGAGCGTTGTGATAGATCAAACCCATCTGAGTTTGCCGCTCACGGAGTCCATGACATACTCAATTTATCAGCTACCCAGTACCGCTCGCAACCCTTCACCCGTCTCACTTGACCATGGCAACCAGCCGCCTCGCTATTCCATGCATCTTGAGGGCAGAAAAGACGTGGCGAGGAGGCAAGAGGAAGCCCATGTAGAACTTCCAGCGCGATGACCAGGGACGAAAGCCTGTATACAGAGTGAACGGCTGCGGGCAAGCCCGGCTGGGTATTACCAACCCATGAGCGCGACCACTTGTCAGTTCCAGCTTAAGCTGGTTTGGGCGATACGATTTGAGCTGGGACTGAGGGCGCAGTGAAGGCGTGAAAATGCCAGTTTACAGTAGCTGTACCCCGCAAAGCACAAACCCTCCCGAAGTCGGGGCAGGACAATTTAGACGTCAAGTGTCGGCTGTTGGGGGTCGAATTTCTCCACTCGACGGCGTTTCCCTCCTTCCATCCACCCATCGATTGCATAACTTTATCTCATCATCTGCTTCCTTCTGGTGCTTCTGATGTATCTGGTGCTCTGACGCGGGAATTGTGTTCCCTCCCCGTCCTTCAATTCTACCCACCACTTTCATCGTCTGGCGCCGTCCTTGTCTGCACCGCTTTCTCCTTCCACTCCTCTCCATATGATAACCTTCCGGCGTTCCTGTATTCAATGCCAACTCATGCGCCCAATAGGCCGTTTAGTCCTCCTGACCCCGAGATAACCCAGAGCAATGTCGCGTGCCCAGCTCCATTGACTCCCCCTTCAGATAACGGCGCGGATGAAGACACAAGACGGTTGAGTACTCGACGGGTACCGCACGCCGACGATGAAGTAATCCGGCGACCCGTCAGCGACAACACCGCCGCTGGCATGGCGTTGATGCAGGAAGCAACTATGTATGCGACTGGGCCCTCACTGGAAGAAAAGATGCATACAGACGCTGGCAATCGGTCATCACTGGCAGCCGACGGGGCAGATGACGAGGCTGGATTCGAAAATTGCATCAATGTGGATCGCGACATGCAGACGGAAAGACTTGAAGAGACCGTGCCCGTGGCTGATGTCGCCCACAGCGACGAAAGAAACACCTTCAATGGGCAGCCTGGCCTTAGCGACAGAATGCAGTTGACGGACGCTGAACCCGACTCAGGTCTCTTGTCTCCACCGTTGAGTTGTGCTGCCGACGGCAGGACCAGCAGCTTCAACGTCTCTGGAGGCAAGCCTGGCATACCTTCGATTGACCAAGAACTAGATTGGTCTAATAACCACCTCAAGGACTGGGACTTTTCGTACCGTCGTCTCCGACCTCAGTACCCGTCGGCTACCTTTCAACCATATTCCAAGTTCAAAGGGACTCAGCAGTCCGACCGTCAGATCTACAACGTCGAAGTTACCATTTTAACAGTTGACATCGAGCAGTCCAACATGTCTGGCTACCTCCAGATTTGCGGACTAACTCCCGACCATCCCACGTTGACCACATTTTTCACAGGCGAAATTATTGGGGGACCCGATCAGAAGTACAGCTTCCGTACGGGGGATCCCGGCTGGGGCGCAAGCGACAAGACGGATCTTACGCACTGGGCCCGGTTTCCGGCATGGCGACCTCTCAGTCTGCACGCGAAGCGCAACATCAACTTTGTATACCCAATGAACCACGAGAACTGGTGGCAGCAAGAATACATCTTCATGAGATGGAAGGAACATTTCCTCGTGCCAGACTACAAGCTCAAATCGATCCAGGGGGCAAGTTTTGAGGGCTTCTACTATATCTGTTTTAATCAAATTGAGGGGAGGGTGAGTGGAATCTATTTCCACTCCAAAAGCGAGAAGTGAGTACTGGACACTACATCTGCCTTATGCGATACTAACCGTCCAGCAACAGATATCAACAGCTCGAGTTGAAGCACGAGGGAAAGCCGGGCGTTTGGGGCATGGGCGTGTGCCCGTCAATCGAGTTTCGGTGATTGAGCTTCAGCCACTACTACAGACGACTTTATGTGTATTCTCGGAACCACTGTGCGAGCTGAGATAGGAGCTTGCTCATGCTGCGGGAGCATTTATGTATATTTTGGTTGCCCGCGACAGAAGCGGGGCAGGAGCTTTGCTGGATAAATAGATTTGTGCCACATTACGATCTGGCGATTGATCGCTCTCGCCAGAACAGCGACATGCCTCCTCTTTGCCATCGGTTATTTTCCTTGCTGGTAAGGACTGACTGAGCGAGTTGACACGAACGTTAAGGTCTAAGCAATCCCTCCTGGGCATGGGGAATATACACAGTGCTCAGAGCGGAAGGGGTGCACATGCTCCACAACGATGACAATTAATCATTCTGCAAGATGATGTAGGCCTACGTACTCTTGAGAGGCTTGATACACCTGGAGATGCCCGGGGATGGGCAGGACTGGGCCTTCATTGAGACCATGCTTGCGCCGGTGTCTCTCCACGCTGCACGCGGCAACCCACTTTCAGTTTGCCTCTCAGATTAGAAACTCTCCTCCATGCATCTGGCCACCAGCGACTGATGCAGTCCACCGAAATAGACCGATAATCATTCCCCTCTTCTTTCACACCTCTGAACCATCTACAAGCACAGCATATGTAGTCAATTTCCTTCGTTTATCGCTTTCGTTTGTACTTGATTGTCGCATGTTTGCTGCCGCACCCTCTATCCGTCTCATTTCCACTCTCACTCACCAGCGGCGAAAGTGCGGCTATGGTGTATACGATCCCCAGCGTGACAGACGAGACTAACTAACGTAAAGAACCGAGACACTATGAATTGACCTTCAGTCATGGTATGTTAGCCCCTCTATCCACTCCGCCTCGCGGACCTCTGATGTGTACTGACCTTCTCTGCCCGTTCTACACAGGGTTGCTGTGCGTCGAGACCTACGCACGACGATGATGTGCCCCAGGCTGGACGCCCAAGCGTGTCTCCTCCGACCCGACACACGGCCCAGGCAATAACATCCCAGACTGCAATTAATGGTGCAACAGACGACGGGCGCTCCCGCGACCTTTCGGTCCACCAAAGTCACACCTCCAGATCAGCGCTCTCGACGCCCCGGCAGTCTGTGCAGAATGCACAATCCCAGCCAGGCCGACAGCCGTCTCTAGCAGACCCGTACGACCTGCCCCTCGAGCCCCCAACACCATGGAAGAGCAAGAAGCGCACGTGGACGCGCTCGCAGCTGCTGAGAGAAAGGTACGAGTTCTTCGAGACCCGCGTCACGGGCCACAAAGAGGTGTGGAACGGCTTGAAACAAGCGATCGAATGTCTGCGCGAAGGAGATCTGGCCGACGCGCAGGGCATTTTGTCAGCCATGTCCGTAACACTGCCGACGGGGAAACTGGAGGACGGCGCATACGACGAGCACGGCAATCTCTACAAGATCCCCCAGGCCGTCATCTCCGATCCTGATGACGTGGTCGAAGACATGAACGACATAGATTCCCAGACCGTGACGGGCGCGAGTGATTTGGACGCCATCGCCGCCAAGTTGGAGGTAACCGACCCTGGGGCCGGCGACCCGCTCAGCCAGGGCAAGCAGACTTCTGCCGCAGAGGCCAAGGCCAAGGCCGTCAAAGGCAAGACGGCCGTGCGCGACGCCGTCAAAGTCCGATGCCGCCTCAGCGACCGCGGAAGCCCAGAGTGCGATGTCACGGTTGTGCTGGGCCGGAGCGAGAGGGTGGCTCTGTTGTCTGACAGAGTTGGCGTTGAGAGAGATGTATGCCAGCCCTATGAGTGTCCTTGCGTTCTGCCATGCCCCATCTGGCTGACTTTGTTTGTCGCAGATCCCCAGCAGAGCGAGACTCCGATTCGCGTATCTAGGCAAGATGTTGGACGCCACCAAGACCCTGGAGGAACAAGGCTTCAGAGAAGGCGACGTCATCCAGGTCTTGGTGGTAGGCAACTGGAAATGACGGCCTAAGAGTATCTCAGTGCCAAAGTCCAAGTCGGGCTTCAAGGGAATAGTCCTTGAGCAAGATGGAGTCTGGGTAATCGGCAGGCGGGAAGTGGCCGAGGGCGTGGATATCCCATTTCTCAGCCCGCAATGTTTCATGTTCAGATACCCTGGGTACGCATTGTGTATATCTAATTTAAGATGTACAAAGGATCCCGACGGCGTTATGGTCAGGGGAGGAACCCCGAATCGAAAGGGCAGAGGGGATGGATCTGTGCGACAGGGAGAGACTCTTACGAGTCGTTCCCGTCCACGGACACGAGCCCAGGTTTCATGACACGTTCGTAATGTCCACTCAGCTTCAACCTGGCCCTACTGTGAGACCACGTTCTTTCTGCAAGTTCAGCTTTCCTCCCGGGCATTTGGTTCACGTCCACTTTACGGACATCGCCATGGTACATACTTTTGCCTTAAAAAACAGGTGCGCGCTGGCCTCGCACGGCAGTCCACCGCTTTGATCTACTGCCTCTGGAACGCTGTGATCTCCATCTCCTGCCTCGGACGACTTGAGAGCTACCAGCTTTCTCTCAACCCGAATGTCCCTCCAGGCCAACCCCTAGGCGAAGGCGGAGTCGCAACACTAGCAGCGGCGCTGGCGTACACAAAGCGGCCAAGGCCGCTGATGACTGGAACCAGCTCACTCTTTGAAGATATCAGAGGGACCATGGGTTGGGGATGGACTGCGGGTGTATGCCAAAGGATGCAAAGTGGAAACCTGGAAAGAATGGAGCAAATATTGGGCTCGTTCATGTGGATGGCGTTGCTCGGCGAACATCTATGGAAGGCAGATACATAAATGCGTCACTACATCTGGGTAAAGACGAACACCTCAAACAAAGCCTTGCTTCTGCTCCTGCAGCAGCATGTAGAGGGTCTGGACGATCGCGGTGTCTGCCATGCGAGATGCCAGCCGAATTCTCATCGCCCGCTCACTGTTCGGTCACTGTGGCATTTGTTGGTGATCGTCTTAGCCGACCTAGTATACCACTAAATCACTAAAATGCTGGTTAAGGAAGAATGCGTGCTCCAATTGGTCGAATGTCGCACTAAAGTAATCGGATTGTGATTCTACTAAGACTGATCCCATCCAATTTTGCGTGCCTCATTTCACATTCGACTCACCTTTCATTGACCAAGTGAGCAGGCATCGCGATTCTGACTAGTCTGCCCACCTTGGCTTGTGCTGCCTTTCTTCTGCTTTCCTGTTTAATATGCCTTCATCAACATTGAAGCCATGTCCACCTCCACCATCCGCTCTCTCTACACTCATCACCAGCTCAGGAGCCAAATGCGCCTCCGAATCACTGGCAATCTCTATCTTGCATAACCTCCGGTATCAACATAACTGGACAGAGCTCAAATTACACCTGGTGTACGTGAACCAAGTGTATCATCCCTCCCGGGACCCGAGCTTGGAGGCTGCACTTGTAGACCTGCCGGGTCTCAATTTCCATCACTCCAACTCATCTTCGAGGACCGCTTCTCCCGCACGGTCAGGGTCGAGCTCCGGATCAGCGACGCCCACTTTAGACGGCACATCTCCATCAATTGGCGCCTCAACTTTACAATCTCTGTCGGGCTCCATCCCTCTGATTTCCGGCCTGCCTCCACAGCACAGCTACATCCACCCAGACCTTCAGACGTATCTGATCAAGCACACTGTCCAAGAAACCGAGCTGCCGGTTCAGCGCGAGTTTGTGCTTCCATTGGCGCTGGGAGAGAAATGGACGCTAAATAGATTTTGTTCCGTTTTTGACGCCTTACCCGAGCGAGAGGCTGTCCGCGTCGAGCGTCCGTCGAGCAGGGGCAACACCACTGCCCAATACAACGGCAGAGCTAGGGTCGCCGGACCCGGCGACGTCTACGAGCACACAGACCAAAAACGAGTCCTTCTCGGTATGCGGGCGAACGAAGGAATGGGCGGCGATGGCACCGTGGTATACTATATCATGCAGGAAGGGGAGGTCAAGCCTAGGCAGAACGGATGAAAGGGCTGGAACCAGATCTCGGTGCCAGAATGGAAATTTACGAAGCTGCGTTATATGATGCCATGATATGATGGCCACAACTGGTTTGTCGACTGGGCTTCCACGGATGGGACGACGGCACGGAAGAGCCGTCAAACGGCCTTTAAGATCGAGGTCGCAAGAGTGGCTGCGCAAAGCGTGCTCTAAGTGGCGTTCGACGGTCCTGCGCATGCACGGTAAGCCACCTCGAGAGCCTCCGGTACATCCCAGCTCAATAACTCCGTGATACGGGATCAGGCGAGTCTTGCAGGACTTCGTCACTCGGATACTCCATCTTCGTCCTTGTCTCGAACCGAGCGGGCCTATCTTCAGCGGGTAACTACTGTGGTGTTGGATGCACTTTCAACTCCAGTGACGCCTTCCACACAAGGACTATATCAACATCGACGGTGCCAAATCAGTACCGCATTCGCGCATATGGCAACCGTTGGCTAAAGCCTTATGCATTGGCAGCTGTCGAGTATTTACCCTTGATCTTGACAGCATCAGAAATGCGTGACTGTTTCTCAGGCTATCTCACCAACTTCACGGCGACCAGTATCCTGTGTACCTCTTGCAACACCTTCTCCAATCGTCTACCAAGCATTTGAGGCCATAAGCTATGCCTGAAGACCAGGGGTTGCAGACTGCCCTTTAGAGGTGAAAGGCTGCCCCCTTATTGTACGATCACGGCTGCCTTATCTCAATCGTGCGCAAATTATAGAGGACCCGGACCACGATCCACTCACACTCGCACCATAACTGGACTGGATTTTGGACCGCGATGCCTGCACGACCGCCCGTCGGTGGAGGTGCTAGGGTCCGAATATTCCATACGCCCCTTTGCGGCTGAACGCCGCGGACACGACCAGACATTCCGCGGGCTATTCCCTCAGAGCGGCCACGAACGGGGACGAACGAAAAGGCAGTATAATGAAGCTCAGGAGAAATTTCTGGAAAAGATCATTGGCGTCGTCGCACACATTTTGTGTCGGAGTGTTTGAGCAGGAGAGCAGGACTGCAGCGCTGGGGATTTTTACAGAGATACAGTACGTAGGTAGGTCGACTTCAAAATTATCATCACCATCGCCATTGCCATCACCATCGCCATCAATAGAACATAAGACCAGATAGTACTGTAAGTGCACCGCAGCACTGCCGGCCCAACTTCTCCGACATGCATGTCCAGACTGACAGACAGACCAACCTGGCAGGCGTGGCTGGATACTGGACTGTAGCTGAATTAGTGGTCAATCCTGCCACGGACACGGACACCATTAGGACTAAGCACTGAATCTTCCATCACGGAGTACTTATATCCGCCCAGATACAGTGATGTACTTACCACACGTCACACCACCTACGCACATAATCCCCATTCTCTAGAGAAATATTTCGTCCGAGGCCGTAAAGAAAGGGGGGGGGTTAGGGGGGGTTAACCTAAGTACTATGTATCCATGTCGATTGATGGGTACCTAGGTAGGTTCCGGTGTCTGGGATGCTGTATATACCCGTGGACAGTAGAAGGGTACTCCTTACTGAAGTCACTCACTCACTCGGGCTTCTGCAGCGTATAGAGCGAACGCATTGTTGGTATACAACTCCGCCACGCGGCCCTCTGGGATGGAGGCAATCCAATTGGTGACTATTATAGTTATGCGCGAGAAGACGCTTCCAAACACACACAACCCGGCTGATGGACACAGATTAGGGATACCGGATTGCACTTCCTCCCTTCCCTGGTAGCAGGTGGCAGGATGGCTTCCACAACAACGATTATGCTTTCGCCCCTCCAACACAGTCTCTACCATAACGAACCTTATGGGAGGAAAATCGCCATATCGTTAATGGCGAGTGAACCATTCATGTCCCTTCAACTTTTCGGAATGGACGATTTTGTGAGTGTCCCCGTGTCTGAAATGCCGATGGTGCTCGTGCTTTTCCAATTTCTTTGCTTCCTTGGCATCATCCTTCGCTTTCCTCTCCTGATAATCCTCCACAGACTCCAGGACGTCGTATTCCTGCACGGGGATGCCCTCGATTTTCTTCACGCGCACGCCTTCCCGGAAGGCGACGAGTCCAGCGAAGATGGCGACCAAGCAGCCTAGGGTAATCCAGACGCCGGTGCCCCAGGTGGGTCGATCGAACCGGTTCCAATTCCACATCCATACGCAGAGCAGGACTTGGAAGATGGTGTTCCAGATGTACAGCCAGATAACGGCATCGAGGGTCCACGATCGACTAGGGGGAGCCCGAATTCCCGTAAGGGGCGGCTCGGGCATGGACGTGGCGGGGAGCGGAATCGCAGGGTTTTCCTCTAGTTTTGTGATCTCTTCGGCTGTATATGGTGGTGGAGCTTCGGCTGTTGTGGTCGCCGGGTGCTTTTTCGGTTGCGCTGGGGGAGGCCCGACGTGTTCTTCTAGTTTGTCCGAGCCGGGGAGTCGGTACCAACCTCGATAGATACCCGCCAATTTCCGGTGATAGGCTTGATTGCCCCCGAGGCGCCAGCGCATGAGGTAGTAGAAATCTCTGCCTCGCCAGGGCAGTAAACCAAAGGCTGTCACGCAGAACAGACCGTTCAACACTTGCGAGTCGATTTCGATCCACTTCTGCCGGGCACTACTGTCGTCTTCACACGAAGGATGGCACATGGCAGGTGCAGCTTTGAGCAGAACGAAGAAGATCATTGCGCCCCAGCCGACCACGTTGAGACCGTAGATGGTGACGATGACACCGAACGGCGTCTTGAGGAATTGCCAGTAGGCTTTGAGACCGATGTTGATGGATTGGGTCCAGGTGTGCTTCTTCGGGAAGCGGTAGCCGTTCGGGTACGTGCCTGTCTCGTCCGGGCCACTTGCGACGGGTACTACTTGCGGCCCGCTGGTTGCGATTGAGTGTGGTACGGACTCGCCTCTCCTCGAACTCGAATCCGTTTTTTCTGAGCTAGATGTATGAGATAAGCATGGGCTGGGGTTTAAAGATGGCAATCAAGCGGTCACTGACATTGAGGGTTTCCGTGTCTTCGAAAGTCTCTTGGTGGAAGGACTTCGTTCCGAGAATCGAGGCGTCCCAGGATAACTGTCCGTGCTAGGTACAACCTGGTGTCAGCGAGTTACAGCAAAGCGTCACTCGTCGCGAGGACCACTCACCCATCGAGTCGGCCAATCTCTTCTGCTACAGCATGACGAGGTTCCGATGGTTGTGTTGAAGATTCCTCCTCAAACAGTGGCGCCGCCTGCACCGTCGCTGGGGCTCTTTTTGGGAAGTATTCATGTGTTTCTTCGGCAATCACAGCAGGTGCATTGGCGGAAACCGAACTCTTCCTCGTCCTGGTACTCGCAGAGCTGGTTCTGGCGACTCTTCGTGCGTGGATCTCATGCGGGTTCGTCCCTCGATGCTCCATCTGGCCCTCATGTGTCCATCCCTCATCGGCAAAGGCACCGTTCCTAATTTCTGGCAGCGTAGGGATCTTGGAGCCAATTTCGGCCGTGGCCTGCCACATGCCCAGGGGAGGATTGCTCTCGAGAAAGGACTTGCTCAGGGAGCCTGTTCGGGCGCGGGTTCGCAGGGACGAGACTGCCTGAGACGGGGTTTTGGAGAGGCGGGAGGTGATCGAGGGTCGTCGACTTGGGTCCCTTGTGCTGTCGACAGGCTTCTCGCTGGCCTCGTCATTGTCGGGGGTATACGAGGGAAAGGGTTCGGTTTTGGACAGTCTTCGCGCCGACGCCATTGTGGCTCGAGAGGGTCAATTGCCACTGCTGTCAAAAAGTGGCCTGAGACTGGTACGCAGCCAGACCGAAATGAGGTGGTCGGGCTCTCTCGAGTATTTTATGTCCTCTTAGCCTAACAGACAAACAATATCATAGAACGTAGTAACTGGTAGACAAGGAGGCAACCCGGCAAGGAACGATGCTTCATTTTATTGATGGAGCTGAGACGGTTGTGGCAGCCTTTATTAGAGGGCGCATCAAGCTGGACATGTCGCATTTTGGTGGTTGGAGACAACGCCCCAGTCGCCGCCGCCCAGCGACAGGGACCCAGACGGGCATCGGCAGGGTTTCCACTTGACATCCAATGGGCATCTTTTCCAACCCCGAAGTGTCACAGATGGATCTTTCTTAGCAGCATCCATCTCCACCGCGGCCCACCCTATCGACCTGGAGATGCTGAGCTGAGCAACAACTTCCATCCCTTTAAGGTAAACGCCATGAAGAAGGCCGACTTAGTCATACGAGTACGTGCGTCTTCGCCATGGCTTTGCTCAACCCATCCAATCGTCTCCACCCAGTTATGCAGCTCGCTCAGCATTCTGCATCAAAGGGGCTAGGTTTTCCTTGGACGCAACCAACTAACGCTCACAAGACTCCCTCGGGTTCGGTCTCGAGCCGCAACGTTGAGGGTTGGCGCGTATGAAACATGCCTGGTTGTCATTCTTACCACAGCCGTGAAGGCGTCTTGATCCGTTTGTCACTGCGGAGCAGAACTTGAATCGTACGAGGTTCTTTTAGAATATGATTTTCCTGCACTACTCTCTCGGTTAAGCCTCGAACTTTACGCTACCTGCACGTTCAGTGTTAAAGAATATGAATTGACAACCTGTGCTGGGGTCATACAGCTATTGTACAACTGGCTCAAAAGCCCTCCGTCCAACGCATGCATCTCGATGTTCACCTCACTGTCTCATCACTCCTCAAGACATTGCCCTTCAAATAGCTCGTCCGTGAGCATCGGTTTTGGTGCCAGGGTCCAGCTTGTTCAATAGAGTGCTGTCATGAACTCTCTTGCTTTCTGTGAACGCGCTCGTCCCGTGCCCAGGCACGCCAGACCCTGCGCCGGTTGACATTGTGCCAGAGGTACCCTGAGTTCCGTACCCAGCAACGTGAGAAGTAGGGTCATTTCGGTGGTCTCGGTCGGAGCTGTGGTCGCAGTCAGCATTTCGAACCATGCGTTGGCAAAAATGAGCACCTACTCAACACGTGGATCAGCCTTGTTCGCGATATTTGAGTTATGTGGGCCCGACGTGGAAGTTGATGTGGTGCCGTGGCCTGTCGTGCCGTGACCTGCTGTGCTATAGCCTGATGTGCCGTGACCTGCCGTGCCATGACCTGCTGTGCCGTAGCCTGATGTGCCACTACCGTATCCTGGCACATTGGAATTGGGGTTGGCTCTGTGATCAAAATCGGAATCCACGCGAGGGTCGACCTTGTTCATCATATTGGAAGAGTGTGGCCCGGCAGTGGCTGTCGACGAGGTAGTACTACCGTGTCCTGGCACTGCGGAGTGTGGGTTGGCTCGGTGATCATAGTCTGAATCAACGCGAGGGTCGGCTTTGTTCATCATGTTGGAAGAATGCGGCCCGGTAGTGGCTGTCGACGAGGTAGGGCTACCCTGTCCTGGCACTGCGGTGTGTGGGTTGGCTCGATGGTCAAGGTCCGAGCTGTGGTTGCGGTTAGCATCAAATCCATTATCTTCCTTGGTGAGGACTCACTCGACGCGAGGGTCGGCTCTGTTCATCAGGTTAGAAGAATGTGGCCCGCCCGTGGTCTTGTGGTGCGTAGGAGCAGTATGGCTCGGTCCCGTTGTCGTGCCGACAGTTGGATCTAGCGTGTTGGCTGCGGCGGAATGGTGAGGGCCAGTAGTGCCATGAGCCGAGGAAGTTGTTGTGGTATCATGATGAGTCTTGCCGCCGGTGAGGACGTCCTTTGCCTTGTTGACGAGGTTCGCCATGTTGAATGCAAGCAGGGATTGAAGTAGTGTGATAGGGTTCTGGGGTCAATCAGAATGAGTATTTATCGAAGCTGTAAAGATGTCGGGTGACTGATGCAGTAGATATGAGAAAGAGAAGAGGTGGATAGAAGAGAGAGGTGATAGGTCGGTTATAACTCTGAAGCGGCTGCTGTTTGCACCTTCCAGTCACCATGCTCTTGCCCTTGGTAACCTCCTCCTGCGGCGAACGGAAGTAGCCAGGTTGCGTCATTCTGGCTTCTAGAAGTCTGATGAGGCCCAAATGGCGACATCACATATACGCGTTACTGGGTTACGAGTAATGGCCTATCCTCGTATTAGCTCACCTGGCCAGCGATATTCATCAGATCGAGCTTCAAACCAACCTCTAGCCTTACAAGATGTGTGGCTGAACCCTTGTGATTGGCTCTTTGGAAACTGCAGCCACAGCCGGATTGTCCAGTCGCGTCATTGGCACGTCATAGTTTTCGCAGCTTGACGAAAGTGGGAACCAGCTGTGGCGTTAAACTCTCCCACTGGCCCTGGCTGGACCCTCGTTTGCATTTTGGTGCCAAGTCTGGGGCATGGCAACCAGCTTACGACGAGCCAAGAAATGGGTTCTGCTTAGGCAGTCGGCTCGCAGCGTTCGCCAATCGTGCTGGCAATGAAAATCCACAACGTGGACAGAGAAAGGCGGTTCATCCAGTCGGCCTTGCGGGCTCAAATCTCCTGTCACGCTGCTCCTCCGTTCACGACATACTTCGTCACAGACTGTTTGAGAACTTGGATCTCATGTTGTGTCTTGACAAACACTTCGCGGTATTGGTCCAAACTCTCTTGCACGACTTCAGTCCGAGTTTTCCGGCCTTCGCAGATCGCCTTCATCTTGACCTCCATCTCTTTGCGCAAAAATGGCTTGCTGACACTGACGTCGAGCCCCACACTGTCATACCCTTCGATCAAGGCGACGCCAAGGGTGGTAGGAATGAATTCTTGGACCGAGTTACGACCACCACCGGACCGGGGCCGCGTAGAGACATAGCATCGATCTTTGATCTTCTGAATGTGCTCGGCCATGGTTGCGTCAGTCCCGATACCGTTGGCGTCCATAAGAGCGATCAGTTCGGGCTCGGTGAGATAACCGGGCGCCGTAGTCTTACCGTCTACCATGTTTGCTTCTGTTGGTTCGAAGGTCTCCCCAAGAGTATAGTCCGGGAGTTGCTGACTGCTCTCCCACTTGTCATATACGTAGACGTCAAGGTAGTTTCTTTCCAGGACGAGGAGGCCGTGAGTACGGAAAGTCTCATGCCCCCAAAGTATTTCAATGTCGGTAGTTTGTCCTTTGGCATCTTCTGAGCAACAAGCCAGGAATCTTCTGCACACGAACTCATACACTTTCTTTTCCTGGTCATCGAGCACGTTAAGGGCTGCAAAGTTGACCGGGTGAATCGGCGGATGAGCTTGATCATTATGACGACCGGAGCGTGGAGATCTGAAACCACCATTGACTAAGTGTTGCGCAAACTGTGCCCATGGGTTGCCCTGTGTCTGTCTCTGGATGATGGCGTTGAAGTCGAACCCCTGGGGAAACTGGTCTGTTTCCGTACGAGGATAGCTGATGAAACCTTTCTGGTAAAGCTTCTCTGCAACCGTCATAACTTGTTGACTGGAAAGACGCAGAAATCGACTGCCCTGCATCTGAAGCTCGACCGTGGTAAGAGGTAACGGTCTCCATTTTGAGGTAGGCTTCTTCTGCACTTTCGTCACCTTGGCGATTTTCGAGTCAAGACACGCCTCGAAAATAATGGTAACGGCGGCTCGATCGAAGAGATGGACTCTTTGCCAGCTGAAGTTGACCTTGATCCTGTCACGGACATGAATCAACTTGATTAACCAAAAGGTCTCTGGCTTGAAGCTCCTGACGCGATTGTACCGGTCGACAACAAATCCCAGGGTCGGAAACTGACACGAGCCATAAGATATGACCTGATCCTGAAGTTTATCACTCAGTGGCTGAAGCTCGAGACTTTGGAGCCTCGTGAAGGAAGAGCCTATCCGTAGGTCGAGCTCGATTCTGGCGGCAACAGCACTCACTTGCCGCTCGTCCATATCAATCGGGGAATGAGCGGCAAGAACAATATGACTATGAAAATTAGTCGCAAACAAGCAAGATGTATCAAGCACTCACGCCTTTTCAGTGTTGTTGAACCTGGCTCGCTTGACGATGATGCGAGGGTTTCCTTTCTTGGCTTGGTCGCGTACTTCGCCGCCAATGTGCTCCCCTTCGCGATCGCAATCTGTCCAAATATACAAGATCTTTGCATAGCGAGCTAGCTGCTGAATGTTTTCGGCGACGGATTTCTTGCCAGTGTCGATAGTGACTTCGGTCTCGGCCTCGAACAGCTGGCTTGGAGGACATGACCTCCAATTTTTATACTTCTTGTCGAAGTCCAAGCCAGTCAAATGGCCCAAGACGCTGGTCATCGTAACCGAGCAATTGCCCCACGGTCGGAAATTGAAGTCAAACTCATAGTTCTTCACATACACGTTACCACGGACCGGTTTCTGTAGAGACGTCAATGACCATCCGCACCGTAAGAACCTACGACTACTCACAGTGGTTACTCGACCGCCAGCCAGATGATGAGCGACTGCTTTGGCAATAGCGGGTTTCTCTGCAACGCAGAGGATTTTTGTGACAGGCATGGCTCATCATGAATGAACGTCATATTTGGTGAGGACGCCGGCGGGGAGGACAGACCACGGTCGACACAGTCGGAATGTCGACAGTGAGAGCGGCATCAAGCAACGCGTCTCGCAACACGCATGAACACGCCCACACGCGGCGCAGTAATCCTCCGTATTTTCGCCACAAACTGTGTGGCTAACACTGCGGGGTTCGCCAGATCGGGTTCCTGCAGCGTGGCGCCACTGCGAGATCTTCGGCTGCTGGAGAGGTAATCATTGCGTCATTACATTATAGCAGGTGCTTCGCGCAAGTTCGCTCCAGTACCCTTTTATTAACGCGACCCAGCCTTTCGCGCCGGTGTGTCTGGCTGTCAAACACTCCATCCCACTATTCAGCGCTTCAAGATGGCGCTACCGATTGTACAGAGCCTGAAACAGTGCGCCGACTACGATATTACAGTTTCGCCATTCCTTTACCAGTTTGCAACTCTACCGGAAGCCTTCTTCACCTCGGCGAACAAATCTGCTGCCTTGAAACAATTGTATCTAGACACGAATCCTCTGATAACCTCTGTCGGCTTCGCGTTTGCCTTGGCGCCAGTGTTCTTGGTCGTCTCGGAGGTCAACAAGAACTATTCACAGGTCGACCGCGTCTGGTCCATCTTGCCGACTATCTACAATCTGCATTACGCTGTGTACTCTCACCTAGCACGCGTGCATACTGCACGACTGGACGCTTTGTTGGTTATCAGCGCCCTATGGAGTGTAAGGATGTTACTTGATATCCTGACTGGCCAGCCGCTAACCATCAATCCAGTCCCGCCTAACTTACAACTACTTCCGCAAAGGAGGCTACTCAATCGGGAGCGAGGATTATCGTTGGGCCATCGTCAAGGAATATGTCGGACCCACCTTGATGTTCCTCTTCAATGTGGTCTTCATTTCGCTTGCCCAGTCTCTGTTGCTTGTTAGCATCACAACGCCCGCATACCTCCTCCTGCTCACCGAACGACTGGCAACTTATGACGGGCCCATCAAGTCATGGAACTTGGTGGACACTGCTGCATCTGGGGTAATGCTGCTGCTTATCGCCATTTCATTCGTGGCCGATCAACAGCAATGGGATTACCACCAGGCCAAAGCACAGTACCAGAGAACGGCCAGAGTACCTCATGGCTGGCGGCGGGCGGAGCTGGACCGCGGTTTTCTCACAAATGGGCTGTTTGCCTATTCCAGGCATCCCAACTTCGCAGCAGAACAAGGTGTCTGGGTCACGCTCTATCTGTGGTCGTGTCTGGCTACAGAAACGGCGTACAACTGGAGTGGGCTAGGAGCGGCAGCCTATCTAATGCTTTTTCAGTCAAGTACGTGGCTGACCGAACTGTTGTCTGCGCGCAAGTACCCGGAGTACAAAGACTACCAGACACAAGTTGGAAAGTTTCTGCCTATACCTGGCTATACACACCCAACTTTCCATCACCACCACACGCAGCACGCAAATGGCTCTGCAGCAAAGGAAGAGGATGCGACGAAGGCCAGGCAGAGATATGACTTGAGATGAATATAGATCAAGGTCGCCCGCAAGAGTCGTTGACGCATTTGACGGTTCAGGTCGGTCTGTGGCCATCTCTGTGGTGCATTGATATGCCGCTTTATCAGACCGGAATTGGGCAACGAATTGAGGTAGATCTGAGACAAGGGCCGAAAAGAGATGGTTGAGGATATCTACATCTAGCATTCCGAGCAGTTTTTAGATCTCCAGCATTTCCGAAGGTCCCACTGCCAAACCACTCCGTCAGGTTAAGCACAGCTTCTTCAGCCTGGAGCTCGGAGAGCTTCCTGTGCGAAAGAGCAGACGCGGGCTTCAGCATGCGTCTACTGGGCGTGACCGCCTGGGAAGTCGGTCGTAGAGAGACTTCTGAATGCAGCTCCGTGCAGCTCGAGCCTTACATAAAGTAAGACAGATTGAGCAACGGATGAAGTGAATGTGCGTGTTCTTGGCGGTCGTCGCAGCCCCGCTGGATAGTCCTCAGTTCAACGGGCCCATCCGTGTTTATGATGAGCACGACTTTTCCTCCTCTTCGCAAATGTGGTTCTTGTACCTGCTCATGAGCCCGCGCGTGCAGTCGCAAGACCCCTGCAATCGGCTCTCGATGATGTATTGCATTTCATTGGGCGTAGTGGCCACGTCCAGATCGCCATCGTCATCGGGCTGCTTTGCGAATCGGAGATGCAGCAAGCGACTGACAAGTGACAGCTCAGACCACCGCAAGCTCATCATCACCTTTCGTCCGGCCTCGAATCTACGCGATGTACCGTACGAACCACCAGCATGAGTGTTCGCCTGTACCGACTTCTAAAGTGTCCGTCTCTTGGTTCAGGGAGTGACTTCGACCTGATCATCTCTATGTCTACTGAGGACTTCACATATTCTCCTGCCACACCTGCTTCGGCGTCATGGATTTGGAGAGAATAAAGCAAAATCTCCGACTACGTTCTGGCCGATCAAAGAAGACTCACAAGCAACCCGTTGTCCGATCGAACGCCATCCCTCATGTTGATGAAGTGAATCAGAAGAACAACTCCAATGGTGGGGCTCGCAAGTCTAGCGGACCAGCGAGGCACCCTGCAGCTGGTGTCGACCAGCAATCGATCCCAGGTACTAGCAAAAATTCCGAGACACCTCAATCTACCTCTAGTGGCGCGGCGAATGTGGCAAAACATCGACCGCCTCTCATGCATGCCTCGACATCGTCAAACCTGAAACCATTGGTAGAAGCCCAGCCACAGCGTTTTGGAAAGTCCGGAATGGAACGTCCTCGCCAAGGTCCTGTCAATGAGCCAGCGATCACACGCACCATGTCTGAGAATGACACTGGAACCGGACTGCTGGACGAGGATTCCTCGTCTACCTTGGATTTCGACCTACGGGCTCCTCCCCCGCGCCCAAAGCCACCTTCAATCGAGACGCTTTCGGAGTCTCTGTTCTCAACGGGTCATCTCAATACCCTCTTACGCGACGCCCATCATCTGGCACGGTTTACGTCGTTTCTGACGAAATACCGGCCACAGTACCATCCGGTTCTTCTCCGCTACTTGGAAACTCAAAAGGCCATAAAGGCTGTCGAGTATGCGAACGCTGTTGCCGAAGGTGTCCCTCTGTCTTCGGACAATGATATAGAAGGCTCATCGATTCCTCGGGCTTATGTCGCGGCAACGCTGGACAAAGTATTTGAGGAGGCGAGCACTGCTGCCTTTCGACTTATGCTAGATTCTGCCCTCCCAATGTACATCACCTACAACCTAGTGAAGGTGGTATCGGAATGCCTCGTCAATGAGATTACAGGAAGACAGACGCCTCTGATGCGGGATCTGGTCGGAGGCTTGTCCGAAGTCTTTTGCCTTTCTGACCCCAAGCAGGAGGACAATCCAATCATCTATGCCAGCGAAGAGTTCTATCGGTACACGGGCTACGGTCCGGATGATGTCATTGGGCGCAACTGTCGCTTTCTCCAAGGGTCAAAGACCAAAAGAGAGTCCGTGGCACGACTGCGGGAAACCATTGGCAAAGGCGAAGACCTTTGCGAGACGCTATTGAACTATCGGAGAGATGGCAGGCCGTTTATAAATTTACTGATGATTGCCCCACTTCACGACGATAAAGGGAACGTGAAATATCACATTGGCGCTCAGGTCGACGTCACAGGTCTGGTCGCGCGCGGGAAGGGGCTCGATGGGTTCGAGCAATACATGTTCAGTAGCGAGATGAAGCGACGTGAAAGAGAGGCTCGCGGCAAAAACCGAGAAACAGACGAGGATGTCCGAAAACCCAGGGCTCTGGCCAAGTTGAGAGAACTGAGTGAGATGTTCGATCTAGAGGAGTCGGCGGTGGTACGCTCCCACAGTCGATCAGCGTCAGCGTCAGGGGATGAAGACGAACGCAGTATCGGCAGCAGCCGTAGAGGTGGACGGAGGGTTCTTGCCGACTCCGATCTTTCCTCCGACAACGACGACGAAGATGTTGCCGACAACGCAGACAAGACATGGAAGCTCGGACAGTCGGGACGATCAGGCTTGTCAGGGAGGCTGCCAGGCGTCTACGAAAGCTATCTGCTGGTCAGGCCAGCACCTTCACTTCGTATAATCTTTGTCTCGCCCAAGCTTCGCGGCAGGCTGGGTAATGTCATCCAGCATCCCATTCTCTCGCACCTAGCTGCTTCCGCCAACACGCTAAGCGGCCTAAAGGAGAGCTTCGGAAATGGGGTGCCTGTGTCTGCGAAAGTCAATTTCCTGCTAGAAGCCGGCAGTCGACGAGATGGGACGGCAACGCGGGTCGGGACCAGACTGGAAGACGCAGGGCATGGACGAGTTTGCTGGATTTCCGCGACACCGTTGCTCGGCAGTGACGACAAGATCGGTGTATGGATCATCGTGGTCGTCGAGAAGACAAAAGTACCGACGAAGCCACAAAAGGAGATCCTGACGAGGTCAGAGGCAAACCAATTGCCACAGCAATCCGAATCGAATCATGCGCGAATGGATCCGAAAGGCGCGAAGCCATCACTTCAGCAACAAGGCTCCCGCGCCTCGAGCAGTCCACCAAAGCAAAATCGCGAAAACCACAACCCTCCCATCAAGCCGAAAAGACTCCAAGACACGCCAGGACCTGCTCATGATTCGCGACCACCGTCCGCTCACCCTGAACAGGCACAACGAGAGGAACGAACAGAGGACTCGAAAAATCACAATCCCTCGCAAGTCTCGGCTGAGTACGAAACACTCGTCTTGCAAGAAGGTGGAGAAGAAACCAGTGTTGCCCTTCCCAATTCCACCAACAACAGCCAGACCGGAGTTCAAAATGACACCGATGTCGATATACCCACGACCGGGACAATACCACCAGCCCCAGACAGGTCAAGCGGCCCTGATATCGACGAGGGCAACGACGATGATAAAGAAGAGTCTTCAGACACAGCTGTCGTCATCAACCGTGAGCAGTCAACCCCAGATGAAACCTCCCAAAAAGGTAGGATCAAGCTCCAATCACCGGACGATGATGATCTCGATCAGAGTTCCAACACTCCTCACAGCCCCACAAACCACGAAGATATTGGAACCAACCACATGCTCGAGGAATCCTCTGAGGGTACTGCTTCTCCACCACGGCCTGGAGCGGGCAGCAAGGATACAGGTGCAAGACGAAGCCAAAGTTACATGGACTATCTTCGTCATCCCGGCAGCAGACCTTCGGGCGAATATAATCGCGCGGTGTCTGGAAGCTTTCTCTCAGCTAGGTATGACTCGAAGGGCGAAGACCAAGGTGATGGAGACGATTTCAATGGTCTCGAGTGCATAAGATCGCCCTACAGCGTTGATTAATTGTTGGAGGTGGGCTGGTAATTGTTATAGGTCCATATGAAAGCGCGCGTATTCAGGAATATGGTGTGCCTGCACTTTGTTTAGCGTTAGAATCAGCCACTTGCTTCAGAGAGCCTTATGGAAGAGAGGATAGCCGAGATGTACAGAGTACTCCGTACAGTGCCTTCTACTCCGTGGATGTACTCCGTACAACTAGACGCAGATTGGCTCTTATCGGCTAGAGGTAGGGGTTAACTCGCTCTAACCTATTTAGGAAACCAAGCCTTGGCGCGCTATCATTGGCTCTGTGGTCACCAACTTTTTTCTGCGGGCTTCTCGCCTCGTGTTTTCCAGACAGCATCTGATGTTTGCATCCAGCAAGTCTCCCTTGAGGCGTGACAATGTCTGAACGAATGGAGTCAACAGACCTTCCTAGTGTCAAAGACCTGGCTAGTAGTGGTAGGTGCTTTCCCTTACATGATTATGCTTGTCTTCTTTGGAACACCGGGAGGATTTCTTGTTCACTGGCAAACCATCATCTCCAGTCACTTGAACATCAAGTTTGCTTCATCTAGTCCTGGATTCCAAGTCTCTGTCACAGCAAGCAGCAAATATGCTCGCTGATATGGAGCTCCGTTCAGTTGGCCCCATAACTAACGTGGGACTTTGCCAATTGCTTGATTGCCAAGATCGCAAGATCGAGCGTTACATCGCTTGCAATATGACTGTCTTTGTCCATGTTGTTCTCTGATTGCTGACCCTCCTTTGAAATAGAAGCATCTCTGCGCCGCGCTTGTCTTCAAAATATCATCACTTACCTGCAAGACCGAGACTCCTCAGCACCATTGACGCCAATTGAATGTCTCCAGCTGTGGCGAGGCTTCTACGTTGCACTCTACATGCACGATAGCAAGAATGCATTATCGGTTCAGAAACTCATCGCCGACCTGGCCGGCATAGTCAGGATCATGGACCAAAAGGACCAGCAGCTTGCCCCCGCCATAAACGCTCCAAGCCAGTCCTGGCTAGAAACTTGGATGACGGCCTTCTGGGAAACACTTTGCAGGGAATGGGCTTCTATCGACCAGTGGCGCATGAACAAAGTTCTCTTACTTGTCCGCTTCTTCATCAGAGAACAGTTCGGACTTGCTTTGGAATGGGCTGTCAAGCAAGATCCGAAACTGAAAGATCAAGTGGCCAGGCAACTTCGCGTTCTCGAGGCTTGGCCACTTAGTCCTCGCGAACGCAGAGTTCCAGATGGCTTGAGACTGCATGTCCTGGATGTGTGGACAGAAGAACTGGCCGGGCAACTCAGTGCAGCCCAGAAAGCACTCGACGAGGATGCGGAGAACAGTGACCCTGAAAGCAAGAAGAGTATCCTTTTGAGCTTGGCGCAAGAGTTCATGGAGCCAGTACGAAAAATCAGCCGGGAAGCGATTAGCAAAGGCGTGAAGATCAGAGCCAAGGAGGCTGTCAAACTGGCCGAGGAGCAGTTATCGGGATGAGCAGCGGACATCAAGCACAAATGCACTCTTTCACAGCACCGTGGTCAGGACGTCACTGTTCGGACAGTCAGAACTGCCAGGAATTCACCAGCTATCGACATTCACAAGACCATTGACCGTGAATTCCAGCAAACGACATAAATATATTTCATCAAGAGAAGTTTTGCAGTGAGGATCATGCTTCGGTGTCTAAGTCATGCCTATGCTCCCGGCAATATACAAGAACAGCATTCAACCGCTTTTCACGAAGCCGGAGTGACAACAAGAAGACCATGTCCCGCTACCGATAACCAGCACCTCAAATTCACTGCACTGTCGGCCACGAGAACAACTTAATTTGGAGATAGCGTCAGTGACAACATGCCAGCTTCACTGTCGATATGAGATATGATGTATATCTGCGGTCTGCCTCCAGACTATAAAGAGAGCTGAGCTTCCACATTTCTACCGATCTCGCCATCCCCGACACTCTTGTTTGCGCTCAGACACAGTTCATTACCACGACAATTGCTCCTTAGCTATCTTTATCCGCACACCACGAACATGATGGGCTTCCAGACACTTTTTTGCTCGGCCATACTCGCCTGGACACTTGTGTCGGCGAGGAAATGCCAAAACATCACCATCCCCATCCAGATCTCAGCCCGCAATGGCGCCTTCGATGTGGCAGTGCCTCACTCCGGTATTGAGGTGACTGGCTTCGCTCTCGACTTTGCTCGGCAAGGCTTCAACTACTCGCAGTCGGTTCTCCAAGACTACACCACGGTCACGGGGAGCTACCACATCTCAGCGACCCACTGCTCACCGGACAACGGCCCAAGCAGTGTCCTACAGATCCTCACGCATGGCATCGGCTTTGACAAGAGCTACTGGGATCTCCCGTTCAAGAATTGGAACTACAGCTATGTCGCAACTGCTGTGGATCACTACGGGTATTCGACGCTCGCATGGGATCGTCTGGGCATCGCAAATTCCTCCCACGGCGATCCTCTTGCAGAGATACAAGCCCCACTCACACAAGCCGCTCTCGCCGCCTTGACCGAGCATGCTCGCAACCGCCACCCTCCCGGTGGCCCAGACGGCAGCTCCTCCAAGATCATCCACGTCGGCCACTCCTTTGGGGCCGTGCTGTCCTACGCACTCGCCCGCGACGATCCCTCTGCTAGCGACGGTCTCATCCTCCAAGGCTGGGCTATGGAGAAGCAGTTCTTCCCATACTTCGTCTTCGGCGGCAATTTGATCCCCGTTACCGATCTCACGACTGCCTATGTGCCTGGATACCTTGCCGCTGGGAACCAAGCAGCTTTGCAAACCAACTTCCTTGGCCCAGGCCAGTATGATCCGGACATGGTGGCCTATGCATACGCGAACGGACAACCCGCTGCGATAGGCGAACTGCTGACCATCGGTGGTGCCATGTATGGAGTCAGCAATTTTCCTGGACCCGTCATGGTCATCACCGGTGAACGAGACCTTCCATTCTGCGGTGGCAGTTGCTATGCAGCTGGCGATCCTAACCACCCCAACATCCCGGACATGGCGAGGCAGTTTTTACCCAACGTCAAGGACGTCAACGTCACGATTGTACCTGGTGGTGGACATGGGTTGAACATGGAGTACGGGCACGAGACAGTGTACCGGGCTATGAACGACTTCTTGGGATCGAGTGGGCTAGGTGCGCACAGCAGCAGGCGGGACGCTGTGGAGTAGAGGGTACCGTAGCCAGCATTGCCGGCGTCAAGGCATTTGGGGAAGACAGCTGCTACCAAGGGAGATAGTGACAGCGTGTCGCACTATATCCAGAAGAACAAGTCGTGCAGAACGACCTTTGATTCTAGCTCGCTAGCTAGCTAGCATACTGGAATGACATGAACCAAGTCGCGACAGCAAGAAAGGCAAGAATTGTATATAAGAGTTGTCTCCCGCAGCAGCTTACTTCCAGTAGATAAACGAGCGGTGCGCTCAATGACAATTTTCGATTATCCAAAGCACCAGTTTCTTTCTCGCTCCAGTCTCCGTGTCGACCAAACCCGCGACTTTAGACCTTTCATGTCTCATATGTACTGCATAGCATTCACATCCACGAACCTTGGCCTTTGAGCGAACATTATGCCAGCGAGGACGGAAAATACGGTGGCTTACCTGCCTCTCTGTTGATACAGCCGTAGCCCATAGTCCCAACCACACATAATAGCCTGATGTCAAGTCCTGTACGATGAATCGCATTGAAATGCGATGCACGGAATGTCACTCGGTACAAACGCGCACTCTGTTGCACGTATGCACAGGAGTACGGATTACCAAACCGGGGCTATACATATACATACACACAGTCATACACACTCCGTGTCTGGAGGGAAATTTGCGGCAGAAGCAGCATGATTCCCGTAGAGTTGATATTGTATAGACGCAGAGTACCTGATTAGACTTTACCGGCCCCTACTTACTGTACCTAGGTGCCTAAGTACCTGTAAGTAAGGAATGACCCCCTAAGGCCGACTGGCCGACTAGGCTAGATCGATCGCCATCTCGATCGTACTTTGTACATGTCCGAACACGACCGTTCGCAACCAGACACGATTTCTTTCCCTTTCTATCGTCAGCCTGCGGAGAGATATAATAGTCCACATAGTAAATACGTGCCTACAGTAGGGCCCTTGGTAGCTTGCCCTGTAGATATAGTACTAATAACAGATACAGTACTCGACTGTACTGTACTATACTACCGCTACACTATACTACCGCTATACTGTGCCTCGTACCTACCGTGCCGAGCACGGAGTACGGTAAACCATATATTGTAATGGGGCTAATGAAGTTATGGTTTAGCAAGCCTGCCGTTTCCCTGTACATGTGTACAGAGAAGAAACCTGGCCTTCTGATCGGTGGAGCTTTAGCGCAAGGCTGCGCTTCTTTCCTTTTTGTTTTGCCTTTTTGCTTTTGATAGTTCATGGACACTATAGACAATACACACCACTCAGCTGCAGACTGTCAGGAAGAGGTCGACAGCCCCCTGGGATCGCCCCAAAAAGACTGAGAATCATGGCAATTCATGCCTGGTTCTTGGACCTCTTAGCTTATATGCCTGTCTGAACCCCATTCATGACCACAGACATCGCACCGTTCCTTTGAGATGTAGGGTAGTTGAGTGTGAGAGAGGCAGTGCCTGCCACCGTAGAGAGAGGTATACCCGTCAAGTACCTATAAAGCCTTACCCCGGTTCAACATAATATTTTGGAAACTGTAATTGAGTACAGAGTACTCCGTACATCCCCGACTATATCAATCAATGACAGACAAGTCGCTCGGGTCACTCGATCAAAGGGGGCTAGAAATCACATCACTATACATTTTGTCTCTCGTATCTCGTATGTGACTAAAGCTTTTCAGTACCTACCTATAGATATACCGTCCATGTGTGGTCATAGATCATGACCTCTGCACGTAGAGAGTGCAATTTCCAAGCGTAGGAGCGAACACAACGCATCACAACACATCACATCACATCACAAGACAGGACAGGACAGGACAGGACAGGACAGGACAGGACAGGACAGGACAGGACAGGACAGGACAGGTCGGCCTCTTGCCAAAACAAACCTCAAACCTGCTGGTTTGGCTACCGTAGCTGGGGGCTAATACTCCGTATACCAACATATTCAACACAACGTACAGTAACTCCAGTATAACCACAATCACGCTGGCACAGGCACAAGCACAGGCACAGGAGCTAGACCTGCATAACCTAGAGTACTCCGTACAACACACATTCCCAACATGTCCCGGCGAAAGATGCAGCGTCAAATCACCCATTCTGGTCCATTCCATTCCATGCCACTCCATTCCACTCAGAGATCAGACAATATTCAGAAACTGTCCAGCATTCAGCGTGCAGCGTTCAATTCGAAAAGATGGCCGGTTGCCACCAATTCCCACTTGCCCGGTTGTCCTCCTTTTTCTCGGCATCGTCGTTTCTGTCTGGTTTCTCCTTCTCGGCTTCGTGGTGGTCGCCGGGTTCCGTAGTCCTAGTTGACGACGGGACGGCAGTGTCTAGAGTCATCCCAGAAGACCACACATCAGTACCAGCTCTCATCTCAGGCAGGCGGACCACAAAACAGGCAAGGGAAAGTCCGTAGGATAGGAGAGGATATGCAATTACAATTCATACTATCCTTCCGCCTAACGTCCACCCATCGAAATCAACCGGTTTCGCTCATAGAATCACGAAAAAATGACATACCGAGTCCCCTTTCGCCATCATGTCCCGCTTCAACTTCGATTTCTGGCAGATCGACCTTGGCTGCTGCCTCTGCTGCTTCTCTCGTCCCATCTTTCGGTGGAACGGAAGGCGCGGCCAAAGTTTCTCCATCGGACGGTTGTACCCTTTCATCTTTGCCGCCCTCGAACGGTGTCTCAGGGTCTTGCTCTGAGATGCCTTCTTGTGGAGAAGCGCCATTCGTCTCCGCCGAAGCTGCTGCTGCCGCCGCCGCCGCCGCCGCTTCTTCCGCTCGTTTTCTCTCCAGCTCGGCTGCCCTCGCCTGCTGTCGCTCGTAATTGTCCCTTCTCGCCTGCTCATCTTTCAGCTTTCTTCTGCGTTCGACTTCATCCATCCCCCCGGTCTTCCTAAGCTTGCCCTCTTCCACGAAAGTCTCAACCTCACGCTGGAACTCACCCACTTTTCGACTCTCCAACTCCTTCTGACGTATCTTTTCGGCTCGCTCAATGGCCTCAAGTCGGCTCTCGTGGTTTGGCTGCAAGGCACGGACTTCATCGAGCATCCCGCTCTTCGCTTCGTGCGGGTCGACGTCGGTGTCAAAGGCAAGACTCCTTGAGGGCTGTCGACCACCTCCCCCTGTTTGGATGTTTTGTTGCTTTGTAGCCTCTTCCACAAGCTTGAAGACATTCGTAATATCGTCCAGATCGCCGTCCAGATCGTTCAGCAACTCGTCTTGCTGCGTCAGGTCATCTCGTTCGGTCATGACAATTTGGAGTTCTTGCTCCCAAATCTTGGTCCAGATCGGTTTCTCGCGCTTGACAAAGTCCTTGACCTTGGCGAGTTGCTTGGCGGCGGCGCTGATTTCCTTGCTGATGTCCTCGAGTGCTCGCGGAAGCGGTCTGACTCCTCTACTCACCACGTCCTTACGCAGTTCCTCGACAATGTCGGAGAGATCGTCCACACGGTTGACCAACGCTTCCGAGTCGTCTGACAAGGTCTTCTTTCCTTCGTTGATATGTGCACGGCCCGCATCACCCTTGTACGACGCGTTGGCAGCCTCTGCAGCCACGGCTTTCACATTGGCCGCCTTGGCTTTGATGTCGCTCATAGCCGCACTAAAGTCGGAGGTCATGGTAGAATATGTCTGCCGTAGCACGGCAATTTCCTGACGCAGACTCTGAATCTCCTGCAGGGTCGAGGCCGAGGCAGCTGCTGAGGGCGTAAACTTGCCTTGGGCCAAGGTCGGAGTCCTCGTGGGATGTTGGGCAGGTATGGCTGACATCCTCGCCATCTCTTTGGAAGTCTCCAGCTGCCGGTCGGAGAAGCGTTGCATCAATGTCCCTTGCCCCTCCAACAGTGACCGCACTCCGTCCAAGGTCTTCTGAAGCCCGCCGATGCCTTCGTCAAAGTGCTTCTTGACCTCGTCGAGAGCTTCAACATTGAGCACAAGTACGCAGCGATCTTTGACATCGGAGAGGTCTTCCAGTTCATGTCTGACACCAGAAACAGGATCTTGCACATAGATTTCCGGCAGTTCGGCGCCGTCATGCTGGGTATTCCATGCGAATTTCTCAATGAAGGCTAGTTGCAACCGTGCGATGGTGAGCTCCTCATACCCATCCGCTAGCACAAACTTCTTGATTTTGCTCCTGTACTGCAAGAACAAGGTCAATTCTTTGCCTTGCTGGGGTGAAGAGTCGCTCGCGAGTACTTGCGATTGCTGTGGTGTCACGCCGTCTCGCGGCCTTCGCTGAGCGGCGTCGGGTGTTTTGACAGGGTCTGTCTCCACGGGCGTGGTGTGCTCAGCCGGAGGTGCTGGCGCCAATACTGAGTCGAGAGAGACGGTTTCCTGCAATTCCTCGGGGGGTGGACTGAGCGGCCCATTCACAGTTGCGCCCACTAGTGCATCCCCCCCACGGGTGTCAATTCTGGGAGCATTGAAATACTCATCCGGGGTCTTCACAGTCGGACTATCAAGATTCGTCGGCTCTTCGGGTCGTTGCATGGGTGGTACGTCTTGTAATGAGAGGACCGGGGTTTCCTCTCTCTCCTCGGAGATCCGCTGGGGCGCCCTTACAGTGCCGCTCCTACTCGGCGATATATCTCCTTGACGAAGAGACTTTGACCGAGATTGTTGGTAGGAACTGCGGGATCGGACAGCGCTCAGAGATTCGCGCACCTCCTTCCCCCTGTTGGGAATGGGGGAGTTCTGCGCGGTGGGTATGACAGGTACACCATTCGGAGAGGCACCAAGATGCTTTTGTATCTGATACGCCGAGAACCTTCGTGAGGCACGTCTTTCCAAATCCCCCCCTCTTTGCAGCCTGGTCAGGGCGTCAGTTTCCTTGGGTGGTGGTGGCGGAGGATGTGGAAAATTGATCTGGGTCACCGAGGGTGACCCGTCTGCGTCGTGACCCAGGGGGAAACTGGGCGCGGGCACGCTCTGAGGCGTGGCGGAAGAGGATATCGTCGAGCTGGAGTCGGATTGAGGCAATGGAAGAGGGACATCCCGTCGCATTGAGTGTCGGTTGAGAGTAGCTCGGTTTGCCGGCGTCACCGCTGAAGCATTCGCCGGTGCATAGAGCTGATCGGAAGCCGTGCTGGCCCCTGGAGGAGACTGAGCGCGCATACTCGAAGTAGAGCTGGGCACATCATCAAGCATGTGGGTAAGGCCCGTCTCATTGCTCCCCGTCGTAGATACGCTGCCTTGTCTGCCCCCGCCCACAGCTGGCCTTGGTTGTGGTGTAGAAGACCCATCTTTCGTGGCGCGACCTCGCAGTCTGCTCTGCTTCCTCTTCAGACCGTGAAGTAGGTTGATGATGATGTCGCGGATTCGGGGGAGGTAGTTGTCGAGGGCCTGAGGTGACGCAGGTTGACTCAGAGTGTCTTCGAGGATATTCCGCAGTAGATCAGGCACAGGACCAAGGTCGGCGGTCTCGACGCCGATGGAATTGAAGGCGCGGCAAGCCAGGTTAAATTCGTATCCCAACCGGACATAGACATCGGAGACCTCCTCTTCCTGCGCCTGTCCGCGCGACCATTGTGTCAGCGTCTCGAGTAGTTGTTTGGTGGCCACGAGGAGATGGGTCACGCTCTTTTCGATCTGTGAGATCTGCTTGTCGGGCTAGAGACGGCGTTAGTGCAGAACGGTAGGCGTCTGTAGACGTTGCAGGTACGCACATTGGCACTTCGCTGAGAGCGACCCGAGCCCGACGACGACCTGGCCTGGTGAGAGGCGGAGCTGGTCGAGGGATTCATGGCTGCCATCTGGTCCTGAGGATACGCCGACTCTGACAAGTCTTGTTGCCGACGCTGCGAATGCGACGGCCGTTGGGCACCTGCTTCTGCTGATGATGCTTGCATATTCTCATTGGCTGGAGGGCGAAGAGGCGGGAGTGAGAGGCATGTTGATGGCGGGCACAGAGAATGTCACTGCCATCAAGGAAGCTACATAACGAGCGACGGGGGCAGGGATCACATGCAGGAGCGAGGACAGCGCCAGGAGGAGAGCAGGTGACGAGAATGGAGACGACGAGGGTGTCTGGTGCTTCCTTTTCCTTTCCTTTTTCGATCATTTTCCGGCGCCGAATCGCGACTCGCCCGAGACGCTGAGATGCGCGTGCCAAGTGGCCATGTAACTACGGAGTACAGCTGACTCTACTGTGCAGACTGGCTACATCTTCATTAATTACTCTACTTTAGTCTGCACGCCTCGTCTTCTCCATGGCTCGCATAGCAGATCTACGATCTACCATATGACTTGCTCAAAGCTCAAAGCTCAAACGTGGCCTCATTGCCACGTTCGCACGTCTAAGCGAACTCTTCCTGTAGCTGGCTCTCGGTGAATGCCTTTCTGCACGTTTTGACTCACGCGCTCGGACACTCCCATTTTTCGCCGTATGACGGGGAGACAGAACCTCCGCGGGCTCTGGGCCGCTTTTCGTTTTATTGCGAACAAGGGATTATCGTGACTGGGGTCGCATCTTCCGCCTCCAACGATTAGGAATCTGGGTTACGGCCCGTGCCAAAGAGTGCTGGGTACGTGGACGTCTCTTCGATGGAGGCTCCGTAGCTCCCTCCTCGTGGTGGTGGTAATGCTCTAACGTCTTGGTGAAGTGGTGGCGTGTTCAGAGCTGTGCTGATGCAGCAGCGGGCGTCGTTCATCTGGGGCTAGGTGCGAATGTGCATGGGACATCATTGACCCTGTGCGTGGGCGAGTGAAATTGTCCGCCGCCCAGCCTTCCAGATGTGCCGGCGTAGCGCAGTGTTGTTTTCCTTCTTTGGCCAATCTGCGATCTCTAACCGTGAAACAGATGGCCATTACAATCAAGATGATCTGCATTGTCCCGACGAGGACGTATACGATCCAGGCGCTCCAACCGGCGAGTCCGACTCGTATGATCATATTGATGCCAAATATCCAGGTATACTGTTCAGCAATTCATCAGTATGTGCATGGGAAGTAGTGAGCAGGGGGGTTTCTTACGGGCGCCATCAGACACAATGATAGCGGACTGAGACTCCCCAGATGGCCGAGATGATACGTCGTCCGCACTTGAGGAACCCATTGCACACATGCGAACACGGCAACAGCAACGCCGAGGATGTCGGCCCACGTCTGAGCGACCCACGGAAAGCGGTGCAGGATGATGGCCGAGACCAGCAGCACTATGAATGCGAAACCGCATGCGACAATGAGGACTCGGATTGCTCGAGCAGCACGACGAAATGTGCGGTCAGGCCCAGATATGGATGCTCTCCTGCCGTGAATTTCTGCGTCGGCCTCTTCTTCTGAATAGTACACGTACATGAACATGCTGTCAGGTGGTCAGTGGGCACAAACCCAGATCAAAGCATCGGGAAGAGGATCCTGGACTTACACAACCCAGAAGCACGCGATGCCGAACGTGACCTGGACCATGCCCAAGAGACCGCTGATACAGGCAAAGCGGGTGTTTGTCCTACAACACCCGATTTCCACTGCACTGGACGGGAGCATCATGATGTTGCCCACGGCACACACGCCCGACAGCGAGCCCAGCAGAACGTAGTAGGTCGAGAGGCCTTCGGCCGATCTGCGCGAGATGATGCGCGCATATTGCGGAATGTAGCAGATGAGCAGCCATCCCATCAACGCACTGAACCCGCGTTGTCAGCTACAGTCCTGTTCCCTTGCGAGGACCAGTACCGTTAGGTATGGGGGACAACGGAGGAGCATACCATGAGACGACGAATTGGGGAACCGATGGAGCGGCCAAGTGCTCGCATTGGTCGGGTGCGAATCCCCGCAACGGTGGGGTTGTCATCGTGCAAGCCACACAGCTGAAGCGAGATCAGGATTCGCACACGACGCGCTTGACAGGCTGTGGGGAAGAGTAAGTAACGCTGCAAGGCCGTCGTCGTCGGTCGAGTGAGAAGAAAAAGGGCACGAGAAGAATGCGAAACAAGTCAGGGATATTGAAGGGGGAAAAGATTCTGATAAGAACGACTCGACCGCTCCCACCGATCCCGCGCGCAATGACGAAAGATGGTCTACACACATGCACACATTTGCACAATCCCCATCCCACGCAGGCGCCGGGCCAGGACCCTGTTGCCGTCGAGCCCTCGTACCCTGTCACCCAGTCACTCTGCTCACCTGTTGTCACCTGCGATCAGCATTCGCTCGCACATGCGAGACATCAGCATCGACGTCGGAACCCGGAAGGCTGATCCGTTGCTCTGCCATACAGAGCCACCTCCACCGCCTCCACCACCTCCACCACCCTCGCACAAGGTTTTGACACGGCGGAGCTCGACGTCGTTTGGCTTTCACTTTAGGTTCCGTCCGCCACGCGTTGCCCCATCCTCCGTGCCTCCCCATATTCTTCTGCAGCGAGATCTAACTTCACGGGACCATGTCGAGCACGTCCATCTATTCACCTGACGGCACAGCATCATCCAAAACCGGTTCTTGAAGTCTAGAACTCGCGGATCCACAAGTCATGCTTCAACAACCGAGTGTTTGCATTGTGGAAGAGTGATAGTTCCCTAGAAGTTTCGATTGTACGTCGATGTGCGGCCTCATTTCGTATTCGAGGCTTGATACCCGGATATAGCACTGGTTCAGGCACCGCTCTTTCGAATCTTGTGCCAGCCATGATTCAGGCCGTTATACCGAGGAATCACAGTGAGACTTCAACCGTGCTTTAAAACATGGGCCTTGTTGCGATGTACTCCGTATTCTGTGGCGAACTCGCATTGAAAGTGAACACTCTCTCATTGGCTACACACACACACACACACACAGGGCAAACTCACCCCCCCACTATTCAATAAACATGCTACGCCACAGACCAGGCTGCAGACGTGCGTCGACGTCTTCCATCATTTCAAGGGACGTAGGAGCGTGTCAATCATGGTTGACCGTCCGATCTTGAGGTCCCGTGATATGCAGGTCACGAGGACTTCCCGGTCACATCTCGACCGCCTGTTGTGCCTGCTTGATCCCATCCAGCATTACGAGGTGCGCAGCATAACCGGACGAGACGCGTCCATTGCTCTGCTAAGTCACGAACTTGTCGCTGCAGACGGGTTCAAAGTAATGCTGACAGTGAAGGCCATGACGCTCGCGCCTTCGCTTAATAAGCTCGAAGAAGACCCCTGGAGTGAAGAAAGAAGACCACAAACAAACGACTCGTCTACGGAGCACCGGAGTGTGAGTCCATCGAGTATTAGACTCGACGTTGGACAACGAAAGGAAGAGGGTTCCGCCTCCAAGCACATCAGAGAAGTTCCGAATTCTTGATTCCTTAGGCTGGGTATATATACCCGGCCGCGCTCAAACAAAGACCGGGCAGTCACTCTCAGCACAGTCTCGTAACGCGCGGATTGAGGGCTACACCCAAGTCGAAGGCTGCTGGGCCTGCTCTCTTCTCCCACCCGCACTTTGTCCATCGGCCCTCACCTGACTACCACTGCTCCCGCCCTGTCCCAAACCCCTCTTCATCATCCGACCGAGAATTCCCACCATCTCGGCGGCATCCTCGAAACTGTCATCGTCCATGCCTTCCTGCGCCTCGTAAACGTGTCTGATGGACATTTTGGCCATCCTTCTCGACGCCTCTGCTTCATGCAAACAATCGTACACATAAGCGACATATTCCACTTTGACGGATAAGCGGACAGGATGGGAACCCGGAAGAAGACTCTCGGCGAGCTCATTCGCTTCTCGGAACGCTTGAGTGGCGACTGGGGTATAATCCTGCAGCGGGAGCAGAAACGTTGCTGTGCCATTGCCGTTGCCGTTTGCCCCGTTTGCGAAGTAAGGATAAGTTGCTGGGAGAGGAAGACCAGGCGGCGTTCGTGTCGTTGTTGCGCCCATGACTCGACCCGTACTGATAGCTGGAGACCGTCTACGAGTACCATTTCCTTCTGTGGGTGACCGTAGCGTCCCCTGCCTGCTCGATCTCTCCCTCCCTTCCCTCGACTCCCTCGGACTCAGCGGTTCTGGAAACAAAGTAAAACTCCCATCGCCGCCGCCAGTACTTCGGCTTCGATTAATCCGGTCATTCACCGGGGGTTCATTGTGAAACAGAACAAAAATGTGGTAAAAACTAGCCTTGAGCTTGAAACTCAAGACTTTAAGTTCGACGTAGTTGCCGACCATAGGGAGTACATATTGCTCCACCATAACCAACCCTTCTCGTGCGAGCCATAATATGTGATGAATTAGGTGACGTGCTTTGGGGTCGCGGACCGGGTCGAGACGTTTTGCGCGACGCGCGCGTAGCAGCTTTTCCGCCAGTATCACGGAGAGACCGAGGACGCGAAAGAGAAAACTGTTATTTGCACCACCACACCGTCAGCCGATCTGATCAACACCCGCCCACTTCTTCGTCGGTCTTGGTTCGGAGAAGGAGCCTTACCTAGAAAGATAATTATTCTCCGTGGTAGTGACTTTTGCGAAATAACCCAGAAACTTTTGATCCACTTCCGAGGAGGCCATCCAAATAGAATACAGTGGAGGATCCGATTGGTCCCTGCTGGACGGCTGCCACTGTCGAGACAGATACGTCAGTTCAACGAATCCTTGTTTCCACCGGCGGAGCGCACTTGAAGGCGGCGATAGTTCGGACATCCCGGCGTCATCATTGTCTGTGTCGGAGTCTGTATCCATTCTTTTTTGTGACCCAGGAGTCGTGGTGCCCGCTGGCAGGTAAGTTGTGAAACAACCGTCAAGATGCCGTCAACTGGAGTCAAAAGAGTTGGGACTTTGTAATTGTGATGTTTGACTGACTCAGAATGACTAAAGAGTTCGTTTTCGATGCCAACGAATGGGTAACGGGTACTCGACCGTTGACGTGAAAGTAAGATGACAAAAGGTGAGGGAGACTGAGTGAATAGGCGGAGGTGACGATTCCGACAATGGATCTGGTTCGTGAAACAATAGAAAAGTGCAATTTACCTGTAGCCGCCTGACCCCAATATGAGGGCGCTTGCGACGCCTATCCGCCTCAACACAGTAGCTTTCTCGAACGAAATGCTAGACAAGGCTTTCCGAGCCTTGTGTTTCCCGAACCGAATGCTCGGAGAATTTTAGGGAGCCTCTTCGGAGATCTCCCCTCGATGTGTGTCCGCAGAATTGATTCAGACAGCCGGCCGTTTTTCGCAATTAGTTCCTGAACCGCTTTCTTGGTTGCTTCGAGCGATGCGCCGTCGGGCTGGTTCTGTACTCAAACGAGCGACTTTTGATCTTGATCCTCTCAGTAGCGACTGTCCTCCGGCCGGGTATTAACTGTTGGTACAAAGGGGAAAGAAAAGTGATAGTGCTCTGGGCGGAAGCCAGGGTGATTAAAATTACTTGTTCCGATATGCGCTGTTGTTACAAAATGTACAGATGTTAAAGAGGAAAGAGGTCCGCAACAGCGGTGGGTAGCTGTAAAACGCCGTTCAGGTGTGCTGGCAGAAGATTGGGTATCTAAGGCCAGAATGTCAGCTCGCTGGTACCGAAAGCAAGTACGAACATGACGTCCATGCAACGTTCCTGGAGGCCGGTAGACAGCCACAGTTCGTTGGGATTGGGGCGCCTACAAGCAGTGAAATGGCGTCAAACCGCCTATTCGTCCAGCACCCTTATTTTTGTAGCCAATGATCGCCGGACAGGTAGAACTGCTGGTCGGACTTGTGGTCGCAGGGCTGATGTCTGGAAATGAGGCTGTAGGGTCCCGCTTGGCCTCGTCTGACGCATGTTGTTGTCGTCAGGTGAGGGAATAGCTCTTGATTCTTCCAGAGGCCGAAGCCCAACCAGGTGGTAAATTCTGCCCGGCTGTATGTTGCTGAAACTTTCACTTTCTTGTTCCTGCTCGGACTTGCACGGACCCCGTTTCTGTTCCTTCGCCCGGTGGCTGGAGAGTTCTATCAAATCGGAAGCCAGGTGAACTGTGGATGGAGAAGCAAGCCGAAACACGCAGATTGACGGATTGGAGTAGGTAAGATCTAAATGAATGTGAGGATCCGACGGTGTACAGAGAGGGACGAATGAGTGAACTGTGGGACGCAGATAGCTGCAGATGCGAAATGCAGGTATGGTTGGCAGAGCCCAGCGGTGGAAAAGACGGTGACAGAACCCAAAAGTCGAAGGCCGAGGGAACTCGTCGGAGGGCAATGTTAACGGGCCATGACGACAACGCTGTGAGCTGCAGCAAATGAAAGGAACAAACCCGTCGGTCTTTGAATTCTGGGAGCTCACGAGGATGTGACTGAAGGAGCGATGATTAGAGGTCAGCAAAGCTCTGAAGTCGGCGAGAGGCTGAGAACCAGCGATCGGGAAGCAGCTGCAACGGGCACAACGTGCCAGCGCATCAACCGCGTGCCCCTGGTCGGCCGCTTACCGTATTGGCGATAGCGTGTCTGTTGCAGCGGCTACGAAGCCAGGGCATGGGGGTGCCGAGACTAGCCGGAGACGGACAAGCGGGGGATTTAAACATTAAAGGCTAGGACGAACAAGGCTTAGCCCGAACAAGGTCTGAGATGGAGTCCAGATGGAGCTGGGAAGCAGACGATCGCCTCCTGAGGAGCTTGGGTGCACGGATTGACGTTTTATTTGCCAGACGGAAGGTGACAATTGCCTGGAGCTCGATAAAGCACTGACGGGTGCACGCGGCTCCAGTACAAAGGACGCGATACCACAGTGGAGTGAAGAGCGCAGGAGCAAGGCGAGGGAGGGAAGGTCAACGAAGTCAGGGTGGAGGACTGACGTGGCACCACGGAAATGAGGACGTGAGCCGAAAGCTGGCGAAGCGAGGAGGCTAAATGGGTTGCGTGCAGGTTGCTGCATCCTGCACGTTTTCTCTGCATCTGCCAAGGCCCGTCTACCTTCACTTTCGCGTCCATAGTCCAGCTCAATGTCCTACACAGTACACAGGGCCCAAGTCGGAACCTTGGTCGATATTATCGACAGCAGCGCAGCACTGAATGTACTTTACTCGAAGGCTCACGCCTCACTTACAAGCCGCTCGCCCCTTTTCTCGCTCTCTGCCTCTCAGCAGTACCCTTGTCTGAAAGGTCTCCCTCCACCAGCACAATTGTACCCTGGAGCAAAGGCTGCCCTCTACGCCGCATTGCCCATCGCCTCTCGTACCCACGAAACAACGCCGTCGCCCCAGGTCTCTCGTCGTCACCTGGGACCATTCCAACCACCTTTGGAACTGGAGTCTGGTACATCCACAAGCCACAATGTATGCATTCTCACTCGACAGGCGACGTGTGGCTGCAACCTCAGTTACCGCAATACATGCTTCCCTGCCGTACTCGAGATAACGATCAAGCTCTCGCAGGCATGCGGATCTGATGTTTGATCTTCTGCATGGGCCCTTCGCACGTCGGACTGTCTTCGTCTGGTGTATGAGTCAGGGATGGCTTTGGTGAATGGTGCGGATACACGTACCTAGTCGAAGAATTTGCCTGAATGAGCGATCGGGCTGGTAAACGCTTCCAGAAGGCGGGGTGCGGTATCTGGTAGCGACCAGCCGTAGCACTCCCTGGAAAGGCTGAAAAGATCGTAAAATAGGCTATGATAGAGCTGAACAATGGTGCAAGGATGTCTCATTTGCCCTCATCCTGGCCTCCCTCCATCTGACCATAGGTAGGTCCTTGTGGAGGTCCGTTCATAGCTGGTGTATGCGCTTGTTGCATTTGAGGGTGCATCTTATGCGGAATTTGTCCATATCCGCTGCTCATGGTCCGGTGCTGCATTGCATATCCTTGATTGGGTGTCCCGTATTGATGGCCGCCGCCGTAACTGCTTCGATGCATTCCCATCTGTGCCTGCGGATACACCATCTGTGCTCCTTGATTTGACATGCTGTACATCATGTTGGGAGCCTGAGGGTGCCCTTGCTGTGATCCCTGTTGCATCATCATAGGGGCCATGCGTACAGGGCTAGAGTACCCGCCATTCTGCTGAGGATGGACGTAGCCAGGGTTTGGCGAGTACATTTGCCCCATCTGAGGGTTGAACTGTTGTGGCACATTCATATATGGACCGTTGGAAGGCTGCTGCACCATCATTGGTGCAGTCATCTGGCCGACCTGAGCATGCATCATGCCAGGAGTACCTGGAAACTGCCGCATTTGCATTTGCATAGGCATTTGACCACTCGGCGTCCCGAAATATTGTTGCTGTTGGTACGAGAGTTGCGCGGGGTGGGTCATTGGTGAGGCATATGCGGATGCCTGGCGAGATGCCATGCTGGGAGAAGGATACATGCCTGGAGTCCCGACTCCATACTGTATGCGATGAGTGCCGTCCTCGTATTGATGCTGGAATTGTTGAGGCCCAGGGTGGGGCATGTGCTGCGGTGTCGAAACATGCGGGATATTGGCGGGACCATTAGGAATCGGCATACCTTGCCCAGCATATGGAACATGATGGCTTGATGATGATCGGCTCTGTGATGGCGAAACGCCGGGAGGGGCGGCAGGCTGCTCGAACGCCTCATCGTAGGTCTTCTGGTCGTTCTCAGGCTTGACGGCCCATCGAGGTCCTGTGTGAAAAGCAAATGGGATACCACCGTTGTTGCTGTGGTCTTTCTGCACCTCCTCAGTCTTCGTACCATCTGCAGCCTTCTTTTGGTTATGTTCTTGCTTCATGCGCGCAATAGGATTGAAGTATTTGGCGAGGGAAGGTCTCTGTGAAGCAGGCTTGGGCTTTCGATTGCCAAAGAACACCGAGGGCGAGGCGGTCCTAGAAATAGAAGCCGTACGCTGTGTAGAACCGGGGCTTGACGGCGCCTGGGAAGGAGCGGCCGGATTGAACGTAGCTGCAGTTGGGCGGAACTCTGATGCTTTCACGTTCAGATTGAATTTGCCTGAGATGGCGGAGTTCGGAGTGTGCATATTGGATCTCTGCGGGCTGGTCATTCCGCTTTGATCAGCCATAGGCCCAGTCGGTGGGACACGGCCGTCGATAATGGGGATCGGGGCCGGAATACTCGGCGGCTGCTGGATTCCTTTGCGGTCTTGCTGGTGTGCACCAAATCTGGGGTTGAAGGGGGCGTTGTTATTTCGCCCTGGGTAAAGCGGCTGTTGCTGACCGACAGTTCGATCCGACCGTCCACCCTGTAAGTAACCCCCGCGACCACGATTGAACACTGGCCGGTCGGGCACAGACGCTTGAGGTTGTGCAACATCGGCTTTGCGAGCAACATTGCTGGCAATTGGGGCTTGTGAAGGAGCGGGTTTGGCAGCTGCCGTCGTGGTGGGGACGACTGATTCGCTAGATTCCTTCTGTGCCTTTTCAACGATAGCCTCTTGTTTAGCAGGATCCTTGGCAAGAATTCCGATCAGATCGTTCGGAATCGGCGTCTTCAGTTTGAAAGTCTTTGAAAATCGGAGTAGTTCGTTCAGTTTGGCGGCCCGATCCTGGTTCTGCTGTGCCTTTCTCCTCTCGATTACTCTCTGTCTCTCGGTGTCTGCGAACTGACGGAACTGGTGAAGGACTTTGACCTCTACATTCTCCGTGGGACCTTGAGACACGGTTTTGGTGCTGGGCGGTGCCTCGACATTCGTGGGCTCAGCATTGTCACCAGCGGGCTGACCGACAAGATTCTCAAGCCCGTCGGTGTGAGATGGTTGGAGAGGCGCTGTGCCGTTCAGTTCAGCGGCTGCTTTCTCTGCGGCGGGCAGGATGCTCTCAGCAGACCCATCGACCTCTAGATCTTGCCTTGGCTTGGATGTGGGAATCGCAGGATCTGGCCGAGAGATCTGTGCAGATATGATTGCTGGATCGACCGGTACGCCTGGGACAGTGGCTTGTCCAGTTGGAGCCCGTCTCGCAGGTGGAGTGTATTTATTGGCGCCGCCCACCGCCAGCGGTGGATAAACCTTGTCGTCACGTCGCACACCGCTATACTTCTCTTCCTCCTCGTCGCCGTCATTGTCCAGCGCTTGACCCCGTTCCTCACGAACGTGAGCGTTTGTTGAGGTTGAGCCTTCAATCTCGCGAGCGATTCTCTCGGCCTCGGCTTCGCGGCGTTTGTAGGACGGTGCACTGCGATCAATGGAAGTGGTATAAAGGCTCTCATCATAGGTACTCTTAGCGCCGAACAACTGAGAGTTTGTCGCAAACTGATCCCAACTGCCCGCATTGTTCGACTCTAGGGAATAGTCGGTGGTGTCTGGTCCTTCGGGGACCCATCTCTTCAGTTCCCGTTCGCCACGTGTCTGGTTTCCAGAGATGTCTGTATCAGTCTGGAAGGATGAAGAGGCACCTGCGATACAGGGGTTAGTCTCAAGTATCGAGCAATGGCGGCGGCAGGTACCATTTGAGAGCTTTCCAGCTTCTGGAAGAGTGAAATCGGCAATGGTCATGTCGGCCAGGTCCTTCAAGTCAAAGTTCATTGCGTACTCCGGACTCGAACCAACTAAGGCCGCTTCCCGAGATGCAACGCCGTTGATATGTCCTCCCGTTGCCGGTTGTATTTTTCTGACCATCTTGAGGGCAATCCTCGAGTTGACGGGAGTGAGGCTCGAGCCCGACAACAGACCCTCGAACTTTTCTCCAGACTTGGACGTGACGACGATATTCAAGCCCTGCAGGAAGTGTCAGCGGCGCTGCAGCAAGTCGGGACGATAGGTTATGTTTACTATAGCCGCCCCAAAAAGAAACACCAGTCGCTCATGTGCTTGTTTGTCTGTGATGCCAGCTTCTTTCTGCGCAGCGCTTGACCTTGAGGCGGTCGTATTCCTGGATTGAGGAGCGTGTCCGTTTTGCTGGGAAGCCATGGAGCCTCGCTGCTGGGACGCATTCGAGTTAGGGACCCAGGCCTTCTGAGTTGGTCGCCTGTCGACAGTTGGTTAGCAGGATACCTCCAGTAGAGATGGCACATGACATGACAGCGACAATTGCCTTGCTACCCGTCGACAACAATACGCTGAACGTCGCACAAACGATTGAGGATGTAGGACCTAGCAGGGAAGGCTGAGGGCGCAGTTTGTCGTACCTTGAAACCCCGTCACCTCCACCAGGACTCTGCTTGCGCCCTGCATCCATAGCCTTCTGGTTGCTACTGGATCTCATTGTATTTCTGGCCAAACCATTATTTTGAGGAGAATTGAGACTGTTGTTCAAAGTCGTCGAAGGTATGCTGGTCGCAGAGGCCATGAGCTGCCCTCGTTCGATGCAAGCAACGTCACACAGGAGGTGCTCGGGGGGAACGAGCTGAATCGACGGGAACCGGCCAGTCAGACTGCGCTCGTAGTTGTGATTATTTGCAATCCGGTTAAATTTCCGGGACAGGGAAGGATGGCAGAGACACGGCCGCGGAGAGGTCTGGGTGTCTCGGTGGAGGAGGAGTGTCGTGGCAGTGACAGCACGAGCCCCCAGAAAAAGTTGAAGGGTGAAGTGTGAAGGGGTCCCAGGAAGGAAAGCTGGCGAGAAGGGCAAAGCCGCAGGCACTGGCTGCGGTCACACTTGCGGGACCGAGACACGGGGCCAGGTACCTCGAACCACCTCGAACTAAATTAAAGAGAAGGGAATCGACTGGCAACGCGACCACCTGGAGTCGGTCCTTGGAATGTGAAGGAGGGGGAAATGCAGCAATGACCCAGTGACAGAAAGTGCAATGCACAGGCAAGATGGAGAGGAGGGAGAGAGGGAGAGACGATGAGGTTGGTGATTGTGGTTTGCGGTTGCGATTGACTCTCCGGGTGAGGTTTTGTTTGCGGCTTGCTAGGTGCAAAGGCCCAGCTGGAGGAGCCGCTTCAGGCTCGGTTTGACGAGCTGCTTCCCCGACTGCCAGGTGTGGGTTCTGGAATCCCTCCAGGATTGAGCAGCATGCCGCCATGTGAGTGGCCAGCGACGCCCAACTAGCACTGAAGAAGCCTCGATCGGGCGCGCGGGCGCTCGGCTGCTGCCTTCGACCCTTCAGGTCCTCCCACTTGATCAGCGCTTTCTATCTGAGTGCACAGTACGGAGTACTGAACAGCTGCTGGAGTCCGGACGAGGCGGCGTCAGTCACGACCAAACACCAGACGGCATGCGTAGAGTGTGCTAACCACCTCAGATCGAATCTGCACCACAGGCGCCATCCACGCGGACCCATGTCACAAAAGATGCGAAGATGTCTCGGTCGCTGCGAAGGACCGTCACCCAAGAGTGTCTCAGTCACGTTGTTATTATTATCGTGGTGATTCCTGGTCGACGGGCATAAGCAGTGGGTGAGGTTGCTTTGATTCTTGCCATGGGCCAGACGACCTGTTTGACACTCATCTCACCATTCTATTCAGTCAATGCTGTGCCACGGCTCTTCTCCGAGTCACACCTTATTTGGCAACTGAGCAAATTCCGAAGCCCGTCGATCGCCTCCCGTCTTCCCCGCCGACGCCAACGAATGATAATCGAACCTCCAGAGCATGGCCCAGGCCGAAAGTGTCCGAAATGGAACATGACAAGGACACGGGAAATGCGTGGATATGCTATTACACGTTGATGGCGGCGCGAGTGGAATGTCCGAGTGGACAAGCACCGTGGTTTCCGGTCTCTGCTGCTGTATTATGGTACCCTGCACTTAAGGATTTGGTAAATGAAGCCTCTCGGGTCACTGGCCAGCCAGCAGTATCTACCTCTTCCGCAAAGTCCGTGTCCCCCACCCGTTGCTGGTGCAGCGCCTAGGTCGCCCCATCCTTGCATGTCGCAACCTGCTTTCATCATACGAACTCAGCCATGTTGTCACAAAGAAAGTCGTTGTCGCTCGTCTTATCACAATCTCAATGTGTTGAGAATGGCAGAGGTCATGGACCGGTACTGGTTCATTCCCCCCTGCACTTTCTTGAACTGGATGCCATGCAGCGAAAGCAGAGGGATCTTCACAATGGCAATCTCGAACTTGAGCACAAGGCGTTCGCCGCTGTCTTCTTGCACACGGGTCCTCGTTGCGGCGTGGTCATGGCTTTCTGGCCCTCTGGTTTGCAGATACTCGTCCGACCCCTCAGAGTTGGTCACGAAACTCTGATCAGGCTGTCTCCTCTTCGTATGGTGTCGAGCTACTAGCCTGTCGTCCCGGATCTCTTCTCTGTCCTTGCCTCGGAAAGCTCCACCAAAGGAGATTCGTCGTTGATGGCCACTCGTGACGCGGCCACTTTTCTCATCATCAAGTGGCGCCGCCGTGTCTCTGACCCCATCCAGGTTGATGCTGGGCGCGTGCCGGCAAGAAAAACCACCTTTGATCACAGTGTATTGCACTCCTAGCTGATTCAGCACCCGGATGATATCGTGCCTGATGAACTCTGGCGGCTTGCTGCTGGTAGTGGAAGTTGAGAATAAGCCCTTGAGACTTGCTGGCTTGGATATTTCTGTCCCAGGGGTATCGGGAACAGCTGGGGTGTCTAGCCCATCCGTGTCGCCTCGTAGGTCTGCATCAGTCTCTTCGGGGACATTAGCCTCTGCTCGTCGCTCTTCATGACGACGACGTCGAGCTTGAATGCTTTCCTGGCGAGCGTGCCCCAGAGATTTCGTCCGAGTCGTGTTTGGCGTGCGTGGAGTGGTCACCGGGCTTGCATTCGGTGCGGGTTTGTCGGTCAGCTCTACGCCTCTGTCGGCTCGGATAGCATGTACACTTGACTGGTCGGATCCGCTAGTTGGCGGTGGCTCGGGGGCCAGCATAGGGGATTCGTTCCCTGACGTTGCTCTTTGCAAGACGCGCCGAGGACGATAGTCAGCTGAATTTACGCTGGTCGATCGTCCCAAAAATTTTCCAGCTCGCGACAGCCCACCGCTTGCACTGAGTAGTCCCTCGTGCTGAGGTTGACTGCCTCCTGCATGATGCGTTGATGGGCTGGGATCTCTTCTCCGCGATCGTCGAACAGAGAAAGATTTGCGTGGAGGTGCGACCGGATCTGCCGGCGGTTGAATGTTCAGAGATGGGGGTGGCTGTGGCCGTTCTGTATCCCGATCGCGGTAGCGTCGAGTGCTAAATCTTCGCAAAAGGCCGAGAGCGGTTCCTTCACGCTTCGCCGGCTGATCTGGCTGTGGAATTCCTGTCGGAGAGGTTGCACTGGGAGGGTGTTTCTTCTCAGGCACCTCAAGGGGCTTGCCGCCATGAGCAGTGTCATCTTCCCCATTCGTTCGAGCCCGCGGCCTGGCTCGTCCACCAGTAGCCTTCTCGCCAGGCATCTCCGGCGCAAATGTATTCGTATGTGCTGCTTCTGGAGTGGGTAGTCCAGGCAGCTTAAGAGGGGACTCCTTTTCGGTTATCGGCATGGCTATAGCGCCGGGATTCAATTGTTGTCGCTCCCGGTCGCGCTTCTCACGAGCCAGGTAATAGATGGAGATTAAGGGGCTGTAGGCATTGATTGGGTCGTACCCACGAATGGCCTCCGATGACGGGCCAGTCAGTCCTTCGCGACTGATAGAATTTCGTCGCTTGTAGAAATCGAACACGCCTCGCTTCTTCTCTCCAGTGCTGGAGGAGTGACTGTAGTCTTCCTTGGAACTTTTGCGGACGGCATTCTGATAGTCTTCTGATTCGATTATTCGAGTCAGCTGGTCGGTGATGTAGGCAGATGATCCGAAATCGAAGCCTTGCATTTTGTCAATGACCTCCGGGTCGAGAGGCAATTGGAGAGGTTCTCTGTGAGGGAGACAATTATCGGGTGGTCCATTAAACCCTTTCGTCATCCATGGGTGATTCATGATTTCTTGAAGACTTGCTCGGTCTCGGGGATCCACAACAAGCATGCGAGAAATGATGTTCTTGCATTCTAGATAGCCGTCAGTACACTTGTGCTATTCATGGGCATGGTTTCGACTCACCGGCTGTCAGCCATTGAGGGTAATCGACGACGCCCCTTTTGATTTTGGCATGCAACTGAGGCATGCTTTGATCGTCAAACGGGACTTTACCACAGACAAGAACATAGAGAACGATTCCGAAACTCCAGACATCGACTTCCGGACCAGTATACTGACGTGCTTGCAACAACTCCGGCGCCGCAAAGTACAGACTCCCGCAAAACGTTTTGAGAAGAGATCGTGGGGAATAAAGGTTGCTGAGACCGAAATCGATGATTTTGATGTCGCCAGTCTTGCTGATCAGGATGTTCTCAATCTTGAGATCTCGATGAACGATACTATTTCGATGGCAATAGTCGAGAGCACTGGCGATTTGCCGAGCGAATTTCCGGGCTTGCTTCTCCTTCAGACGCCCGTGCGCAATGATATAGTCCAACATTTGCCCGCCATTGACATACTCGAAAAGCATGTACCAGTGATAGTTGGTCCTCTGCACGTCAATCATCCCACAGACGTAAGGGTGCGAGAGCAATGACACCATGGCGGCCTCTCTCGCCGTCCGGATCTCCTTTGAGCGATCTGCGCGTTCGTCCTTCGGATTTCCCTGTTCATCGGCGGTTTGTCGTGGAACGATCTTGATGGCTGCTTGCTCTCCGGTCTCTATGTTTTTCGCGAGCTTCACTTTACCCATGCTCCCTTGGCCTATAGTCTTGCCCAGTGACCAAGTTCCCGTCTGGCACGTGATCGACGTGCGCCTTCGCCCGACGGTGGGATGAGATTGCGACGAATGTGCTTCGCTTCTTGGGTGGGCGCTGGGAGGCGGAGGATGTGTAGAACTGCCGTTTGCTACTACGTTCGTAGGCGCCGTCAGGTCCTGACTACCACGTCGCGATCCAGGGCGGGAAGAGGACCTCCCATGCGAAGCTGAGTCTGTTTGGTATTCCACTCGTCCATCCCGAGAACTGCTTCGCCGGGAGGAAGGCATAGAGGCGACATTGCTCTGCTCGAAGTCTCTCCGAGCAACGTTCACGAGGGCGGCAGGGTTCGACTGAGGAGGGGTTTCGTACGCTCGAGAGCTGGTCCTTGTGTGAGTCGAGGGTCTCGTGTTTGTGGATCGCGCTCTTGCAGGTTGTGACGGCGACACGGGAGCATAAGAGGAGGGCGGGTTGCGAGAGCTTGAATGGCTGCGCACCATCGAGGGCGATTGCTGTGATGCTGCCGTAGCCATCGTCTCAGCCGGAGGAGATCGACAGTTGATCGATCGTTCAGCGAGTTTCGAGAAGTTATCGGCGCCCAGACCCAGTGTTACGGTTGCGGCTGGAATTCAGGGCGCTGGTGGAAGACCGCACGGACGCAACAGACGACGCAACTCGCTGGGCTTCGCACCCGCAAGGCTTCGCTGCGCGTGAGGTGCAGCCTGGATTTGTGTCGGTGTTATCGCCCGATATGCTGACTGAGGATGGTCAGGAGACTATGCCGAAGAGGAGACGTCGCGATGAGTAGGATCATCGGGTCGTTGCATGAGCGAGCAGGCGGACGAGGAAAGGCAGTGAGATGACACCAGCGCGGTGTGAGGTGAGGTCCAAGGCAGATCAGATGGGGCGGCGGACGGCCAACAATAAAACTATGTTAAGTCGCGGGTCAAATGAGATTGATGACTTGCGTAGGCGAAACGGTGATACCCAAGTCCTGCTGCTATGTTTCAAGTGCTTGGAATCACCGCCTCGAAAGTTGGAATCACAGTTGAGTCTCGCCTTGATTGACTGCGTTGCAGGGCTGCCCAAAGAACCTGACAAACGCACATGAGGGGATCCGAAGGAGGCTTCCGCCAAATTTCCAGGCTTGCCGTGAACGTCGACAAGGCCACACTGGGCGGGTGGTCGGGTTAGCTTTGCTGCTTACTTAGCTACTTAGCTAGGGGCGCCGACTGGTGCTCCCGGTGATATGATTAGTGAACGCGGGACTTAAGTAACTAGCCTGTGGGATGCCCCGCTGGTGACGCTGCCCGGCCATTGCCTCAGATACCAGCGGACAAGACAGCCTCATCGATCAAAGCAAGGCTGCACTACACAGTACTCAAGTTGACGGCTGCCCGCCGGCCCCAGGTTGCTAGCACCATACATGATTTCCTCAATCGTGCGATTCGACACGCTCACGACATGGCTTACAAGCGATCACGGCAGGCCTTCGAGGCTGATTTGCAGAAGCAAGCGTCTCCCTTCGTCCTCTACGGCTCACCTCTACCGCCTTTAGATGACCACACACGTGATGACGGCTCATTTGTTCCAGTATGGAAGCAGGAGGCTACAGACGAACGAGGGCGGAAACGCTTGCACGGCGCCTTCACGGGAGGCTTCAGCGCCGGGTGAGCACGCGGAGCATTTGATTTGGGAGCACAATGGCTAAAATGGTGGATGCAGATATTACAACACTGTAGGTTCTAAGGAAGGTTGGGCGCCTTCCACCTTTGTCTCGTCGCGGCAGAACCGTGCGAAGGATGCCCGGAAGGCTCCCCAGCAGAGGCCGGAAGATTTTATGGACGAGGAGGACATTCGTGAGGCAGAAGAGTCGCGCACACTTGATACATCCAAAGACTTCGCAGGATTTGGCACCGAGCATGATAGTGTGCGCAAAACTGCCGCCATCGACATCTTCCGACCATCTGGCGAGACTGTTGGCTTGAGGTTGTTGAAGAGGATGGGATGGAGAGAAGGAACCGGCATCGGGCCCCGAGTTCGAAGAGCAGCAAAATTGGGTGACGATGAAGATCGTGAGGAGACGGGAGAAACCCATCTCTTTGTTCCAGAAGATGCACAAGTGGTCTCTTTCAACCGGAAGACAGACTATAGAGGCCTGGGTTACGAAGGAGAGCTGCACGAGACAGGACACTCGGCGAATGGGAAAAGCAGATCTCACAAAACTGCACCTAAGGAACGTTCCTCAGATGAAGACAGCGACGGTCCGCTCCTTAATGCAAGGAAGAAGCCAGCCTCGGCAACCAAGAGAACTGGATTCGGCGTGGGTGTTCTGAACGATGATGGTTCTGAGGACGAGGACCCGTACTCGATGGGCCCGAGGATCTCTTATAACAGGAGCATCGGCGGCGATAGGAAGGTCAGGACAAAACCGAAACCTGCGGCAAGCTCCGCCAACCCTCTCGTCACCACCAAGCCAACTTTTATCTCAAAGAGGCTCGCCAATCTCAAGGGAGCCCTAAGAAAATGCCACGATGGCCGACTGCCCCCGGACGGATTCGTGCTCGCAGACGAGCTCGACTCGTTCGGCACGATGACCCTGCAAGATGATAAGTACAAGCCACCAGAAGTACCAGCGGCATGGAAATCATCGCTTTCGCCAGACGTGGAGACAGACACAAATTCAACTTTCGTTTCAACAAGTGACGCAGCCAAAGCTTCTCATATGACTGCGAAGGCACGGGCATCGCTCCTGGGTGAATCGCAACTTCCCGGGAAATCAGTCTTTGACTTCTTGACACCCGCAGCCCGTGATCGACTGGCTGCGGCATCGGGCCGTCAGAACCTCCCAGCAGCCGGCAACGAGTCTGCTCCAGCTGGTCACGAATCTTCAAAATCAGCAATGGCGAAGCTGCAAAACCTCGTACCTAAACTCGAGCAGGAAGTGGCTCGGCAAGCTCTTGAACGCGGAGTGGGTGGCTGGATGCCATATGCCGAAGACGAGAACAAAAGAACTAGGTATCGAATGTACCTCGAAATCCAAGCTGGGCTGAGGACAGCAGCGGACATAGCCCCCCGCGCAGAGCACATGAGACAAGAAGACTGGGTCCTCGAAATGCAGGAATTTGCCAGGGCAGCAGAAGTCTTCAAGCCGATCAGTGGACCGATGGCAAGCCGCTTTACCACTTCCACCTCTCTCCCACAAGGCCAGAGCGCCACGTCAGGCGATGCCCAGGTGGGTTCACTCCTGAGCAAATCCAAAGCAAAGCCAGAAGATCCAGCAGAAGCAGCCGCCAAACTTGGAATGTTTGGTCCGATGACACGGTCCACCAGCAACTTCTATCCGACGAGACTGCTATGCAAGAGGTTCGGTGTCTCTATGCCGACACAAGCGGCGCCTGGTGAAGCCGGGCCTGGGGACAGCTGTGCATATGCGCCTCCAGAGCCAGAGTTTGCCACGACACAATTTCGATCGTTTGCATCTGCCGGATACCAGCATGACGTGACATCCGAGGTCGATCGAACAACTGCAGAAGCGCCCGTCGGTCAACAGCAAAATCTCCCCACTAGGAAGGAAGAGCTCGAGGTTCTGGACCCGGAGAGAAACGAGGCTTTGGAGCAGCAGAGACCTGGCCAGGCCATCTTCAAAGCCATCTTTGGTAGTGACGATGAGGATGAGTGACTTGGGGACTCGTGTAACTTCATGGCTGCCGAATCTGCTCTTTGGATCGATTGATCGAATTCTGCAACCACTCTCGCGCGTTTCTTAGTTGGCGACTCCCCAGCAAGCGGGCTAACACGGCAGCTTTAAAGATCCATGAACGTCAGGATGTCAGAGGCATGAATTGAGGAACCAGCGCGGTCAATCTTCATCATGCCTGCACCTTCCTACATGCCTCGATCCTATTTATCCCACCAACTATTGTGGGATTATCAAGCATCATGGTTCTTGAAACACTGTGAGAATGTGTCTCGCCATCCCAACAAACTCTGAGCGGAGGTCATATCGAGGAGGCTGTCCACCCCTCCAGCCAACGGGTTCTTGTGCTGGTGTACAAGACACTGTGAATGACAAGTGGAGATCCTCCTACTGCCTGGTAAGACGCCCTGCTGGATGCCTGCTCCTCCATATAAGCGACACGCCTCACGCTGCCTGCACATGCACGTCCATACACATCCATCACTGCAAGAACTTCACACCGCCATTTACCTATCAGTCAGATATATCTGCTTGGCTACGCTTACCAGGATGAATCCCAATAGTATACTGCCCACACCGCAATGGACGAGAAGGAGCAGTCTGCTGATGAAGCCAAGGGATTGAGTATGTCAGCTCACTACTCGAGAGCAATGTAGTCATGACTGTGAGGAAAACCTGAACACGGAAAATCAACTAAGTCCACAAAGTCTAGATGTAGGTCGGACTTCTATGATGTTCGAAGCTTCATAGAAACACAATTGCTCCTCTAATAATCGCTTATCTACCGCCAACGCTACTGGTAGGTACAGTAGATGTGAGAAGTAAACACTCTATGCTAAATCACGCCAAGTCGTATTCTAGTTATGTATTCGAGGGCGAGGACGGACACATTCGTTCCTCCGGCCACGGGTGCTGTGGGATCGTCATTCACAAGAGGATGGGAAAGAGACGGCCCGGCGACGCTGCTGGCCAACACCCAAGATAAATCTCACTGTAGGTTAGAAGGTACGGTCTAGCCGATGCCAGACGTCCGCGCTTGGGCCGAAAGCTTCTCCTCCCCCGGCTGTCAATTCGGTTGATGTATTTCTGTGCCAACAGCATCGATACGTCGCTCGGAATACATCCGTGACCCTGTGGCAACGTCGAAGATCATCCCAGCGTCACGCATTTGGCGCACCACGTTGAAGAGCTCAAGGTCAGAACCGGGCCGGCCGACAAGACTGATCGACACGGGGATGTGCTCTGTCTGGTTCGTGATTCTGGAGACGTACGTCGTTTCCGCCACAGGGATGGTATAGTCCGGACAACCGACCAGGTGGCCGAACGAATAGATGCTGAATGTGTCGTTGAAGAGCTCGCTCCGGTCGGCCACGTCGTCCCGATAATCCGGTCGCCCGCATGATTGGGGAAAGATCAGCAACGTGGTTGCGTCTTGGTCGTAGGATCCGAAGAGAGTGGTCTCAACCCAGAGCTTGAAGGCCTGCATGGCTTGCAGGGCGTTGGAGAGGTCCTCTGCTCGCACGTTCCGGCCGTGGTCCAGTCGCCGGCTGACCAGGTTCGACATCTTGGGCGGCTTGCCGTGTTTGGCCCGATACGCGTTGATGAAGTGGTCCCAGCCGCATGCCACTGCCGAGGCCGTGGTGATGGCCGAGTAGATGGGGCCGACAGATTCGTCGAGGGACCTCGACTGGCCAATTGGCGGCGTCGCCCTCCAGAGGTCGTTGATGTTGAAGGGAATTCTTTCGCAGTCAAAGTGAGTTTCGAACTTGCACAAGGTGGCGTCGATTTGCTTCTCCGCTTCGGACCAGTACTTTGGGTCGACGGAAGGGTGCGGAAACCATCGATGCTGGCCGTGATGATGAGGATCGGGGTTGTCGGTTTGTGCGGCTCGAGTTGGATAAAGAAGGTTGTACCTACGCTTTTCTGCCACGCACGATGGAGGCTTCCCTCGACTGACTATGAATGACCCGACGCGGGTGAAGATGTCGATCTCTCTGGCGAAGATGCCGACCGTGTTGAACAGGTCGGTGGCACCGAGGATGCCTTCGAGACTAACCAACCCACAGGAAGGGCGCTGGCCGAACACGCCGTTCACTCCGGCGGGATGCCTAATAGACCCGCCTGTGTCGGTGCCGACCGTGAAGTCTAGCCAGTCGTAGGATGCAGCGGCTACGGCGCTGCCAGTGCTGGAGGAAGAGGGCTTTTGCCGCCCGTCACCGCGAGGATTGAAAGGGCAGACATCATCTATCCATTCGCACGGGTCAACTCCTTCGGCGAACTCGGTGGTTTTGAGCTTTCCTACTAGCACAGCGCCTGCTTCGAGGAGTAGTCTGACTACCGGAGCCGTTGTTCTCTCCACAGGGTATATGTCGGCCCAGGCTTTGTTGCCGAACCCGGTCGTTAAGCCTTTGATGGCAATAGTGTCTTTGACTGCAAACCTCAGGCCTGCCAAAGGTTTGTCGCTATAGCCGCGATATAGCTTGGAAGGTATAGGTATCAAAACTGGCGATTTCTGCACTATCAGCTGGAGAATAACATTCGAGGCTGTTTATCCACACTTACAGGAAGCTCGCACCATGTCGTTCCAGAAGCGGATTTTCGATAGATGCCACTCACAAATGCCTGCTGCGGGTCCGGGACAAGCTTGGAGACGGGAAATATTTGACCTGTCGCTTTGAGGACGACGTATGGGCCTTCGGCGAGATCATGCCTAGATTTGTCGATGGAAAATATCCGCTTTTTCTTGAAACCGCCTCGCACGGTAGGTGGTTGCAACAAGATGATTACTGACGCGAGCACAAGATGTCAGCCAGTCTCCAGTTGCAACAACACCTCAAGTCGCAATATAAACTTACGCGACAAGAAATCAGGACTCCAGACGTTGTCAGTGCTTGCGAAGTACCTGCAGGTTGCTCTCAGATCGGCTGGAGTGAAGATCGACGGCGTCCATTCTACGACAGTAGCGGGTACAAACTCCTCTTTAAATCGTCGAAGTTTCGGGATGAGGGCAGGTGGCAAGCTGCTGGCTTTCGGGTCGAGCAATATGTGGTACGTATCGCTGCCGATGTTGAGGAACGGCTCGAGACCAGTTGCCATAGCGGATAAGCATGAGGGCGCCAACTCACTATCTCGGTGTGCTGGAGTAGAAGGGGAGAAAATAGAGATCATGCCTTTTAAGACACCACAAACCTGGAGTTGCGATGGCTGTACAGTGTAACAAAGGCGGAAAGCAATTTCGTGTGCAGGAGACAAAGGACCTACCACAACCTGCCAAAGGAAGCCATTTTCCTTCAGCCAGAGATTCTGAGCGAATGTCGCCGGCTGCTGCCGCAGCTCCAGATAACTCTTCTTGACATTCAGATAGGCAGCCCCAGCGTTTCGAAGCATAATGCAATGACAATCATCAATCGCATAGATCACAGGCATAGCATGATCAGATTGGGAGCGATTTGAGTTGTGGCACTTTGGATAAGCGACATCTTGGCGCTGATAAGAGCCGCCGTCGTCCCAATATTCCTGCGCATGCCGGCACCAGCAGCTCCGAGCCATCTGGAGCGTGGAGGTCGACGCCAGGAGCTGTCGAAAGATGGAAGGGCCAATGCATGTCTGGCCGTTATATGAAATGTCGATACCATCGTCAAGCTCGGATCAGTCGTCATCTTCTCTCCGCGACGCTCCATTCCGACCCATACGCTCACCCAGAGTTAAATCTCCAGCTCTCTTGTGGAAACTGTTGACGAAGTCCGCGCGCCCGCCGTGCTTGGCATTCTTCGCTCGAACAGCATCGTCTCGCTCCCGGTCGGCTCTTTCTCGCTCGGCGATGTCAGCGAGCCTTCGCTCTCTCTCGTCATGAAGCTCTGATGCAGCCTGTTGCATGGCTGCCAGCCTTGCTGCTCTATCATCGGCGCTGTTATCCTTCTCCCGTTCATTACGACGTGGACTTCGAGATCGAGGTCGCTCCGGCCGTGAAGAATGCCAGCTCTGCATCTTTCGGATGCCATTGCTGTGACCGTTTCGTCGAGGTGGAGAGTACGATCGAGATCGAGATCGAGACCGTGGTCGACGCCTTTCTGCTGGAGAAGCTGAACGTCTTCTCCGGAAGGGAGAGCGCGAGCGTGGCTTCTCTGACCTTCGGGGAGGCGACCGGGACCGTGATTCGGAGGAGGTGTATGATCTCCGTTGACGTTGCCTGCTTCTCCCATACCGTTCGTCATCGTCGTCTCGATTCGGTCGCGTCCGCTCAGACCTGTCACGGTCATCACGGTGCCTGTGATGGTGATGGTGGTGGTGTTTTCTCCGCTTGTGTTCTCTTTCACGACCGACATCTTCTCTACCGGCGGCCTTCAACAGTAACTTCCGCTTGATAGGATCATTCATCATAGCCTCATACGCTGCCTGCTCTTGCTTCTTGATCGCTAGCATAGGGTCTTCTCGAATCTTCGCAGCCGTGTCTCGGGCGGTGTTTGCATTTTGCAGGGCCATGAAGGACTCCTCTGTCGCCGACTTCTCCAGCTTCTGGTTCTCAGAGCCCTTGATTAGGCCATCTATCCGCCTCTTGCCCAGCAGGTATCCTTCCATTTCTTCGGTAGTGCCAGCCTGGCCGCTCGAAGGTCCATTGTACATCCAGTCAACTCGGGCTTGTCTTTTTCTTCCGCCAGCAGCTTCTTGTAGATCCTCAAGTTCCTGGATTGCTCGCTCTTCGGCCCGTTCTTTCATGATCTGATCAATCTTCTTGCGCTCCTCTAGCGCTTTCTTTTCTTCCTCCCATACCTTCTTTTGGTTGCTCATGAGCACGGGGTGCCATGATTTCTTGAGGTTCAGATCGCCACCCATGTTGCCGGCTAAGGACCGTTTGTCGAACGGGAGAGAGGATGTTTGAGGCGCAACGATATGTCAAGCCCACGCGTGTTGTCTAAAGGTGGCAGAGAATGGACGAGTCGAGATTGAAGAGGGGCGAGAAATTGAAATCGCGCTCTTAGCGATGGCAAAACTGAGACTCCGCATTTCGCAGGCGAAGGCAGCAGCTCGGCGTCACTCCGCATTCATCTGCCCGTCGTCTCGCCCGTATGTACTGTCTGTAACTGCGACTTAATCCATACTTGCCAGGTCAATCACTGTCTTTCTATCCTTTCGCTTCACACCAACAGCTAGGATCTTTAATTTTAATGTTTTCTACGGCGAGTTAGAGGCGTTCGTTGTCCAGCATCCTCCGCACTCCACACCCAGCTGCTCTCCCAAAAGCGTTGCCTTACTTCGCTCCGTTGGTCTTTGGGCCTTGGTCCCCCTTCGTGTTAAACAGCTCTCAAGATGTCTGACGACGATGACTTTATGCAGGAGTCCGACCCGGAGCAGTAAGATGGAACCATTTGGGACCTGTACATAACAGATCTGACGCGAACTCTTCTCAGGTATGACTTTGAATATGAAGACGACGATGATGTGGACGCAGGGGTAGGTACTTTTCCAAGCTCTCCATCTGTGACGGGATTGATATCCTGCTACTATGTCGGATTGATCATCGAGTTGCTCTAACATCACCCTAGGATGCTTCTGTTGACATCGAAAATAAATACTACAACGCCAAACAATTGAAGGTCGAATCACCCCAAGAAGCCATCGATGAATTCCTCGGCGTGCCCGCTCTCGAGGACGAAAAGGGCGACTGGGGTTTCAAAGGCCTCAAGCAGGCGATCAAACTAGAATTTGCACTGGGACGATACGACGACGCAGTTAAACATTACAAGGAGCTACTCACATACGTTAAAAGTGCGGTGACAAGGAATTACTCCGAGAAGAGCATCAATAACATGTTGGACTACATCGAAAAGGTGACTGGGCAGCAAGCCGACGCTTCGGCGACAGATTCAACAGCGTACAAGTCCATGGAGGAGTTCTACAGCCTGACATTGTCGACGTTTCAAGCCACGAACAACGAGAGATTGGCACTCAAGACGAACCTCAAGCTAGCGAAATTGTACCTCGACAAGAAGGATTACAATCAACTCACCAACAAAGTACGGGAGATCCATCAGGCGTGTCAGAAGGAGGACGGCACGGATGACCCGGGCAAAGGCACGTACTCACTCGAAGCCTACGCTTTGGAGATCCAAATGTACGCGGAGATGAAGAACAACAAGCGACTAAAGACCCTATACCAGAAGGCACTCACAGTACGGTCAGCGGTCCCCCATCCAAAAGTCCAAGGGGTCATCCGAGAATGTGGCGGGAAAATGCACATGAGTGAGGAAAACTGGAAGGAGGCACAGAGCGACTTCTTTGAGTCTTTCAAGAATTACGACGAAGCGGGCTCCATGCAACGGATCCAAGTCCTGAAATATCTGGTCTTAACGACCATGCTGATGAAGTCCACCATCAATCCCTTCGATTCGCAAGAGACGAAACCGTACAAGAACGACCCCCGGATATCAGCCATGACCGATCTTGTCGACGCCTATCAACGAGACGACATTTTCCGCTATGAATCCATTCTCAAGGACAACCAGGATCTGCTGGCGGATCCGTTCATAGCCGAGAACATTGACGAAGTCAGCCGCAACATGCGCACAAAAGCCATCTTGATGCTCATTGCCCCATACACCCGTTTCACCTTGCAATTTATTGCAGAGCGCATCAAAATCCCGGTCAGCGAGGTCCAAGACATCCTGGGTGTCTTGATCGTAGACAAGAAACTACAGGCGAAGATCAATCAACAAAATGGCACCGTGGAGGTCGAGGACTCCCAGGGAAGTGACAAGGAGCACCTGAACCGGCTACGCGATTGGACGTCTGCTGTGGAGACCTTGTGGACTACAGTGCTCAACGACGGTGACGGCTTCAAGCTCGAAGACGCCCAGGGAGGTGCTGGGTTTCAAGGTATGAACTTCCCAATGGGATTCGATCCTGCTGGTCCAATACCCAGTCGGGGACCTGGGCGTCGGGGTGCTGCGCGCGGGCGAGGTGGTGGCAAGCTAGTCGCTCCCATATGAAGTAGCGAGGTTTGACACAAAATCATGCGCAACGCGGAATATAGTGCGGATGCCATGCGCCTAGCGTACGCGACTGACCCCTGCCTTCTGGACTTGCATCCGCGCTATCTGGACATCTCACATTCGCATCACAGATGCATCTATTAGAGCCATCCAGACCGCAAGGCCGTCGATACAGCAATCCCCTGGTATGAGAGAATGCATTCTTCGGCACGGGCAGCCAGACCCTGCAAGAGTGGTCTGATATTTGGGCAAAGAGAGGGGAGCCAGCCACCAGGCAGGGTAAGCGAGCAAACTGAGCCCGACACAGAGGTTCAGCCGCACAGGAGCAAATGAAACGGAATGGAATGTGCTCTTCGGTCTGATAGTCGCACGCAGCGAGGGTTGGCCAGGTCGCAAATACGAACAGGCCGCGCCCAATCCCAACAGGCTGAGAACGACTATCGGCGTGCCGGGAGGACGCGCGTGCGGCTATGGACGTGTCACGGCGTCGACAGCGGCCACAGCCGCTTTGATAGACAGGCAATTGGGGGGTGTCTTACCAAAGCGCGACGCTGTAGAAACAAGAAACAAGTCGACGAGGTGCCTATCTGTTTGGTCTTCTCCAGGAAAGCAGATCTCTCCCCCTCTACCTACTTACCCCACCCTGTCCGGAGATTTCGATTTTTCACAAGGATTTGGATGCGCAAAGGTCTCGCCCCTGGCATGGAGTGTGACATCTCGCGGAGTGGAGCATTTGAAGCTCATCTCTTGCCAGAAGTGGAAAGTTGAGCCTCGTGATTGGATCCGACAAGACAGAATCTCGATCGTTTGCGATGCTTTACTCCCAAGCAATCTGATATCACATTTCGCTTGCAGTGCAGCCACGTCGGACTTATATCGATGCATACGAGGTAGCCTCAACTGACAATCAACCAGTAGTGCACTGCCATTCTGCATGCTCCAAGGCCGTTGCATGCTGTTTGTGGAGCACATTGGAAGCCGGCTTCGTGCATCTTTCCCTCGGACCGCTCTACGCTGTCGCCGCCCCTGGCATCTGTTGAATCCGCGGAAGGGTTTGCCGCTCGGCAGGTGATGGTGCGCCCCATGTGAGCGACAGTAGGGAGGGCAGGGAATCTGTGCTGTCCTTCCTTTGGCGATCCGACAGAGTCTCTGTGTTTCGAACCGTATGACAGACACTGAACCCGCCAGAGCCCGTGGCCGACGTTGCGTCAGCCTAACGGGATTGCAATTCCTACGTGGCATATCGCTCCGTGGGACCGAGCTGCTCGAGAAAGTAGGAGTGGGGTTGTGGCGAAGCACAGCAAGCCAGGATCCTCAGCAGGCACAGTCAAGCAGCTCACTGCTTGTAGGGTTGCTCAGAACCGTCCACCGAAGTCACGAAAGCAAGCTCGCCTGCTACGATTCCCTCAAAAGTTCAATTCCGGAACGCGCTGGAGTAGGCTACCGGACCCCCGAGACTTCTCCCAAAATGCTGAGCGGTCGGCTAACAAATGGGGGAATGGACTTTATCCAACGGACACGCAGCAACCATCCAGGGTCCCCGGTTCGCCAATGGGGTCAACATGCGAGTGGAAATATATCGCCGCATGCTGATTTAGGTAGAGTCTCTGTCGTAGTGGCGATCCGCGTATGCCAATAGGAGGCGTAAGTCCATCAAAACCACGCCTGGGATCGCTGAGGGGCTCTTGTACTTCCATGTCAGCCAATGTCAGGGCCGCGAAGCACAGTCACAACGGGCGGTAAGTGGTAGTGTCAATTTCTATTGTTCCATCGAGAGTACTCCGTAGGTGGAGGCATTTGGGCTCCTTCGTTCAGGACGAGGGAGAACTAGCCCGGACTTGTCACTTTGTCCATCCGAACCCTCGCGCCGGAGTGCATGGGGCCTGGCTCTTGCCTGCAGCCGGAAACACGCCAGCACCGACGGTATCCCCGCAGACCCCACGAGCTAGATTCATGGTCTGATATAATTCTGGACCTCTTGAGTCAGTTGCAATGCTGCCGTTTGCGGAGAAGCCCGAGCCGTCGAGTTGCCAGAGCGAGTTCGGAGGTGATATCCAGGAGCTTTGCAGTCGTCAAAAGCAAACATCAAGAATCGCGTACAGCCCAAGTGGCGAAGATGATGACGGCACATCTGCAGTGGAAGCGTCCTCGCCCATTCCCCGGGACAGCCGTGACACACATCGAGGCGAGGGAGCGGTGACGGGGATTTGACAGGGAGGATAACGGGGATTGCCCCTCCCGATGGGTGGCAGCGTCGAGCCTGCAGACAAGCTTTCCGAGCGCTGGACACCGATCCCGAAAAGCGGGAAGCAGCAAAGGAGGTCAGGACACTGACAGATGGATGTCGAGAGAGCGACATTGCGATCCATGTGTTACACAGGACAGATTGGTGGAGGGCTCGGGGCGAAGAGCTAAAGCTGGGCCGCTCCAAGCAGAAACACCTAACTCGTCAAGGTCTCCGCTGTCGAGGGGCTGATTGAAAGCCCGCCGCTATTCGTAGAGCACCGGCGGCCTCCATGTGGGCACGCCCGCGGGACACCTGTTCGCTGATCGGCGTTTTCGTGCCCGCCCATAACATGAGTTAGTTAGTGCCTGGCAGCTGCAGTGTTTGTTGTTCCCTCGGAGGGGCACTCGCTCCTTGTCTAGGTGCCATTTTTGCTCCACCGAGGTAGGGATGACATCTGACTTCCACCTCACCTTCACCTCACTCAAGTTTCACTCCACCTTTGACCTCAGGATCTCGAACACCACTATCGACGGTTCTTCCTTTCCTGTTTGGTCGCACTCCGCTACGTGCCGTGCGGATCTGAGGTCGCCACTGCCGCCGTTCGTCGCCCTTGCACATCCATGCTCCTCACCGGCTCCCGTCTGCAGTGCGGTCGGCCACCACTTGCACGTCGAGGTCCATGACAACCTCGCAAGGACAGCGGCATTTCTTATCCGAGCCGGTATCCAGTGCTGCACTCAGCGTCTAGACACATCCCCGATTGGCTCTGGTTGAGCAGATGTCGACAGATCAGCATCTCATTAGTCTTCTCAACACCCACTCCGCAAACAACTAGGGTAGCTTCGGGGCTAGAAGACAGGCCTGCATTGGTGTTCCACTCCCACCAAGACCCAAACCCTCGTCTAACCATTTGCCATCCCTTTCTCTCGCCTCGACCACGCAAAGAGGTCAAACAATCATCGTTATCGTGCACCCTCAGTGCCGAACTTGCGGCTTTGCTTTCTCGGGAACCTGGTCGTTTCCAGGCCAGCCACCTCGTGATCCTGCTCAAGCTAATCGACGACCGAGTACACCCACCGTTCTTCACCTTTCCAAAAACAATGAATTGAACAACCCAACCGTTGCGCTCTCCACGGAAACGAATTCACGACCCCTCGAAAGAACCCAAGACAAGCGCTGCACGGAGAAGCGTGGCCAACCCGACAAGGCGATACTGAATGTCTACCAGTTGCGAATGCCGTGCAGCTCGTTCAAAACTAGGAGATGACATATTGCTCAGACCCAGTCCCCCTTCCCAGCTTCTACGATTCCACGCCCTGTAGGCCGACGTTTGGTCACCGTGGGCAATCACAGCCTGACAGGCAACATTCCGTCTCATACAACCATTTTTCCGTAAACCCGGTTTTCGGTCCATACCATCAGCACTACGGCTACCCTACGCCGCCGAAATCGGACGGCACAATGGCGACGCCTGACGTGGATGAAATGGAGCAGTTCCAGCAACTCTCCGATCATTACCAACCCAGCTTACCGGTACGTCTCGGTGTCAAATTCAGTGTACGGCCGACTGAGAATCTTGCAGGGACCGTTGATAGGGAGCAGAAAGCCCCTATCGGAGCTCGTGACTGAGTACTCCCAAGCCGACCCAACCTATGTGGCTAAAACAAAGGTACTGCCCTTTACCCTTATCACCTATGTTGCTCATCTTTGGCAGGCACTCGAAGCAACTCATTCCGCATATCGGCGGATCAAAGGTGACGGGCAGTGTGGCTGGCGTGGTAGGACACACCTTCACGTTCTTGAAAGAGGACTTGAATAACGTCTGCAGGCGCCGTCTTTGGCTATTTCGAAATCCTCCTCCAATCCAGAGACTTCAGCCTAGTCGCCCAAGAAGAGGTCCGCCTGCGCAGCCACGAGCAGACTATGCGCGCCGCCGGCATCGACTACGACATCATCACTGACATGTTTGACTATACCTGGGAGCTGTTCGGAGCAATCAAATCAGCTACGGAACGTGGAGATACCAATGAAACGGTCCTCCTTCAGTCCTTGAATGATGAGAACATATCGAACTCTATCGTGTACCACTTCAAGGTTGGTTTGTCCCCATACCGGCACCCTGCCACTGACATCGAGCAGATGATGACGAGCGCCTTTATGGAACTGAACCCGGACCGCTACGAAGCATTCCTGGAAATGTCGGTACAGCAATATCGCCTCACTAGAATCGACCCTTCGAATCAAGAGATCGACCATGTCGGTCTGCAAGCCCTCACAGATGCGGTCATCGCGCCCGCCTATATTGCAGTCGAGGTCTCATATCTCGACAGAAGCACGGGCGACGAAGTCACAGCGTACCAATTTGTCGATAACGCCAAGGGATGGCCAACTATTCGGTTAATATATCGCCCGTACGTGCCCCAACCTTACATCTGTTTAGTGACTATTGCTGATTGTTGTTTCAGTGGCCACTACGATATCATTTACAAAGATGATCACCGTCCTGTGCATCATCCGCAGCCATTGCAGGTCTATCTGCAAACGGATGTCCCCCAATACATACCCGCTCCCGACGAAGGGGTATTCAGATCAGGGAATACTGAAGTCCTAGGCGAATTGTCGTTCTTGTTTCCAAATGCAGCACAAACAGGATCTGCCCCATCGATGTCCTATCCAAATAGCCACGCCTTCTCGTCGGGCTACCAGCCTCAGCCGCCACTTGTGTATGCGCAAAGAACCACGCCGCAGAATTCCTACTTCCCAGAGCTACCACAAACTGTTTTTCATGCGACAATACCGCAACACCCACCACCTCCAGTCCGGACACGGTCACTCCCACAGCAGGGCTACTCTTCAACCACGACTCATCTGACTCCTCAAATTTCGCCTTCTCCTCAGTCTCCTCAGCCGCCATCACCGGTAACACCAACTTCTGTGACGACCAATAAATCAATCATCTTACCTAAATCAGCCGAGCCTCAAATCAGGTACAACGAGAATTGTTTCCAATACAGCATCGAGAAGAACAAGAGCATACCTCTAGATCCTGCGACATTTGGCAGGTAAGTTTCGACCAGCTCCCAAAAAGGCTGCGTTTTTCCTGCACCCGAAAACCGCTACCCCATGGTTCTGGTTGTGCTGGTCATGGATCCAAATGCTGACTGCTGTAGTGCCGCATTGAGTCCGGCTCATTTCTCGAACTCTAATTTCCAACCGGTGATATGGAGCCCCGAGGAGGAGTACAGCAAACGTGATTGACTCAGATAAGCGCCACTGCCGCTTCCCTGTGCTTTGGCCGACCACAGATTCAGATGCCCTGAGGACCGCCATATTTCCACTCAGGGAGGCTACCGGTCACGGGAAACCCCTGAAGCATGACTTTGTCCTCCGGACCCAAACTTGACGAAGAGAAAACCCACCATCCATCCCACGATCCGACCATCACGAGGCAGTATCAGTATCTTCCCCGGTGACACACGGTGACAATCTGAATCCCAGAACGCATTTCCATTTTGTTCTTTCCTTTTAACGAAAAATCATATCTTGGCGCAACGTAACAGTTCTAGCGATTCACCGGGCGCAAAGAGGGGCATGGTCAGGGTAGCTGCTCAGTCAGCCGGTCGTTACTGCACATGGCACAAAGAGTTGCCCACCTGTCGTTACTGCCCATGGCACGGAGTGCTGCCTACCAGTCGTTACAGATGTATAACAATATTCTCCACGAGACGACCACAATAGAGCAGGCAGACGGGCAGACTTAGCTCGTTTCTTTTCTTTTTCAACAGGGATGGTCAAGACTTGGGTCCTTCTTGAAACACAAAAGCCAGTACAGATCAGTTCCAGAGGCGCACCAGTGCCGGATGCAGATTGCGATCATAGCGGATGAGTTCGAGGTATGAAAGCGATTAATACAGGACGGGGAGACTCATCCGAGCAGGGTTTCGCAGGAGATGGAAGTAGCCGGCCCTTATGGTAATACGACAAAGATTCAACCCTGAGAACTTCTGAGTGACGCGTGATTCAAGAGAGCTATTGTTCCTGTGGCAGGCAGTCCCGTTCCTGCCCTGTTCCTTCGTTGGTCTGTCCTTGCCATCACTTGGCAGGACTAGCCGCAAGATAGTTGATAGCGGAGAGCGAAGCACTCGACAGATAGGATCAATAAGACATCGAAGACACACTGTGTTGGCAGGCCACAGTTCCTTTGTGAGTGTATGCACCTGCATCGGTGACTCCGTACCGAGTATGTAAGGGGGCATTGCTACCTCCTGCACCGTCCATCCGTCGCCTCTCTGATAACGCTCGCATCAGGTATTGTCAATTCCTCCGGCTTTTGGTTCTTTCCTCCCCCCTCCACCCCACACCGTGTCGTGAGCCCAGTCGGTCCATAGTCCGCAGTACAGCCTAAGCCCATAGCGCCCGTGTATCTCCATCTAACCTAAGAAGGGTTCAAAGTCCAAGGGTCCAGGTCTAAGATCCAAGTCTAAGATCCAAAGGTCGAGACTTTAAGGACTTCAACGGGCCCGAACAAGCACACACGACGATGTTGGAACACACTGACCACAATCGTGCCCCGATGCGCCCGAGAAACTCCATCGGTCCGTCCGCAGTGCCCGGCGGAACTGGGCCTGGGGGGCGGGGGGCTTGGGACGACCAACATTTCACAGGGGACCGAGATCGCGCGCAGCCAGCTCTTACACCTCACACCTCACATCCTACAGTAATGTACAGTACAGTACAGTAGCTTATGTATTCCATGCCGTACTTTTACTGTTGCAGCGATTGCAGGGTTGCAGGTACGGCAATATGTACATACAGGTATAGGTATGGGGATATATACATACAGGTAAAGGTACGGGGGTATATACAGGTACGGGTACAGGTACAGGTATAGGTATAGGTATAGGTATAAGTACGGGGATATATACAGGTACGGAGATATATACAGGTACAGTTACAAGTACAGTTACAGGTCCCGGCGCAGCTATTTATCATACGGACCACTCGCATTGGGAGACAAACGGGGCAAGCTAATACAATCCTCTTCCCGGACCATGCAAGCATTGGTCGACTTTGGTGATACCTTGTGATTTTGATCAACTGGTGGAGCGAAATGGATGACTGGATGACTGGCTGATTAGACTACGGGTTTGACTGACTGGCTGAAGTGAGGTGGGAGTTGGGCCTAATTATGCCCGTGATCCGTCTGTTTTCGTACATGGAGATGGGACCTTGCTGGCACGGAAGAGTGATGGGGAATGGAAATTGTCTTCTCCCCCAGTCTGATTCGCCGAGATGAACTTTGCTCGGAGTTGGAGACCGTCGTCTCCTTCCATCTGATACGGCCGGGATGGGTCATGCGTTGGCGCGAAAGGTCTGACGATCGATGAGCAGCGCGGCGTGGGATGTACACTGCCGGTGAATGGAGGGACTCGAGATAGAAGAGGTGATTATAGGAGGTAGGTACGTAGATACGTAGGCAGTTAGATAGGTAGGTAGATAGGTAGATAGGCACGTGGTCCTTGCAACTGCAGCTATTCTCAGCGAGATGAGCCGACATGCCACAACACGGTATCTTGCCATGCGATTGAGTCGGGTGAGTGGGTAGGTACAGTACTCGTGAGTAGTGTATGGAGGGGAGCTGGGCTTGCTATTCGAAGGATCATGGGCCTGTTTCGAAGGGAACTCTTTTGGTGGGCCGGAGCGTCTGGTTCCATGAAGGATCGAAGTTGACGGTATTATCGGAGGAGCGAGTCGTGAAGGGTTGCGAGAATGTTGCCGTAAGGACGATGGCTTCGGCAGATTTGGCTTCGAGCGCTTTCTACTGACCTAACGAGACGAAAGGTGGGTTGCTATTGCCATGGCATGGCATGGCCTGTTCTGTCCCGTCCTCTCAGACCCTACTATCAGAGCCGAAGCCGAAGCCGAAGCCGATGATGATGTCGTGCAACAGTGAGAAGAGTGACAAACTGGACGTACAGCGAGGTCCTCCTGACGAGGTTACTGTGAGGAGACCCGTCTCTAGCTGCAGCATCTCTACCACGCTGCTTCGTTGAGGTGGCCGTCATTAGTAGATACCATCTCGCCGTTGCCGTTCGTCTCTGCTTGGAAGAGAAAGAGGACGACCAGTCTAGCGATGCCTGGTCAAAGATCCGCAACGGGCTCAATTTGCTGTCTACACCCACTTCAGCATGAAATAGATGCGTTGATCTTAGGCGACGTCCCTTGTCTCGAGGTTGCACGTGGATGAGCCTAATCGGGTTGGCATCTTCGTTCGCAATCCCGTCGATCATGTCAGGACATCGGCCTGCTGAATCCGGTATATCCCGTCGACGGCCTCTTTATCTGCGCCTTTCATGGTGTTTAGGCCGTTCATGATCTCGCGAGCGAGTATGGTGGCGACGGCTTCTTCAGTCGGCGGAGGAAACGGTTGTGTCGAAGACGATGAACGTGCCAGTGCTGGGTCGGAGGAGCCCATCTCCCTGGTCAACCAAGTGACGCTCTTGCCCTCGAGTCCGCAGGCCACAATGCGGCTGAAACCCCATGACAAATGGCCCTTGGTGACGGGATCATAGGACGGTGAGCAAAGTTGAGCAGGCGTGAAAGTGAAGTTATTCATTTCCCCCTGCTGCGGGTGAGACGATGATGGCAACAGTCCCAGCGGCGCGTCATGGACGTTCAGCCCAATTCCATGAGAAGTAATACCCCGCGAGACCTGGACGCCGATGGCGCATATCTTCCGATCGCTGGCCTGGGGTTCGCGTGTCTGCCCTGTCTGCCCATCCTCTCCTGGCGACCGTGTCTGCTCGGATTCTCTTTCACGGCTGAGTGCCCAGACCCCAGGATCATTTGTCCGCGCCGTCCTGACGCCCCATGCACGACACGTGCGGATGACGCTCTCCTCCAATAGTCTCACCCAACAGCGTGCTGTGATGCCATGACGCCGAAGATCAGCAATCACGTACCCTGTCACCTGCCCAGGGGCGTGGTAAGTGAGTAGGCCCCCACGAGGAGAAGCGTGGAAGGTCGCGAGGCCGTTGGCCGAAAGGAAATATTGCTGCTCTGGAGAGATCGGATTGGTCAACAAGTGGCGCCGGCCAACCGTGTAGGTAGGAGGGGTACTAAATGTGAGGAGGACAGGGTCTGGTGGACCGGTATCATCGTGTTGGCGATTCTGGAACCCAAGCCTCTGATTCGACGTCGAGCTCGACGCTGTAGTGCAACTTCCACTTCCGGGTTGAAGCATTGAGGTGCGTGGTTGATCGTGGGATGCCTCTGCCACATTTGGTTGCAGCTTTACGGCGTTTGAAGTCCAAGATGCCGGTCCAGTTAAAGCATTTTGTTTTCTTGCGTCCGACAGGTCTTCCCGGACAGCGTGCTTTTCTTCGGGTACGAATGCATGTATCTTACTGCTCACTCCACTTTGGGCATCGTGGCCTGGGGCTGCTCCCACCGCTGCTGCTGAACGCCGCAACAAGTCCTTGTGTCTAAAATGCCTCTCAATGGTAGCGTTTTGCAAGCGGAGCGAGTGGCTATAAGGGATAAGGCCTAGGATGTGCAAATGAGCTAAGCGCATGACGGTGCATCACTGGTGCCCAGCAGCTGACGTCCCGACCTGGGGCTCAGAGATTGTTGTGACTCCGTGTGCAGATGTCGATGGCTGGAGAAGTGCTAGATAAGCGTCCAGCCCTCGTGCAGCAATTGCGCGAAACGTGGCTGTGAATGAGAGCTCAAGGCTCCTTCCCATACAGGAAGTCAATGTCGAGGCACAGAGACTGTGTCCGGTGATGGCTCAGTGATCCCTCCCAGAGCGATCCATACCACAGATCCCAGTGCCAACGGTTTGAGGTCCCTCCTGTCTCCTTTCGTGGTAAGGCTGAAAACTGGCGGAGCAATAGGAGGCTTGCAAGACAGGGATAATCTACTGCAGTGTCCAGATAGAGAGAAGGCGTCAGCTAGGGTGGATATGGGTTCTTTCCCTTGGGAAAGAAGATCTCAGAAGCAAAGTCAGGAAGTGGAAAGTAGTGCTCAGAGCGCTGTCTGACCCTTGCAGATCTGCTGAAGGCGAGCTGAGTAAGTGAAGCCTCCTCGGAACACCTGCCTTCCGCAGACGAGGCTGAGGCCGGGGCCTGGCAAGGCTGTATCGTCGAGCTTGGCGCGTCTCTCCGAAGCAAAAGTTTCGCAAGTCCTGCTAGACCAGGATAGGTATTTGTACACATGCAGACGGCCGCGAGCAGGGTGGCAGGGCAAGTGGATTTGCTGCACACTCCAGACGGGGCTGGGTGGTGGATCTGCCTCATGATTCATCGTCCATCAGAGAGGCCTGGCTGCTTGTCCTCCGCCGCGCGCTTCGTCATGAGAGCCTCGTGGTCGCCGACTGGGGACTTGCAGTAATCCACTAGCCCTCGAGCAGACGAGTGTCTTCGGGTAGCCATGCCTGCCTGCAGTCCAATAACCAGGGCCGGGACTCTGGCAGACGGGGTGCAGACCTCAGCTGCCGTCCCGCCATCAAGGTGAGTGTGACAGGAAGTAGTCTGATCACCCAATGCCAAAGTTGGATCATCCGAGATGATTACTACTCCTCACATTCCGTTCAACCCTTGACTATATGTTGACCCACGAGTATTACGCGCGACGGCTCGACCATACGCGGCGAGTACATATTTGAGTTCCTTGCACTTCTTCGCCGCTCAACTCTGCATATCCAGCGAGGGGCGACACGACATTGGAGCTGCAATTAGGGAGAGACACGCCCTCATCATCGACATCGACCGCAACCTCGACCTCTCCTCGCACAATCAGAAAAGCAGCGAGCATCTTGACATCCCGCGATTCACCATGATGAGCACCTCGCACGGCTCCTCTTCTACCCGAGACGTCCCCTTTGAGCTGAAGACCGTCGACACAGCCTCTCCCTCGGACGCCCACCGGGTCGATCACAAGGATACTCCTCAAGTGCTGCTCGAGGTAAGTACCGCCACTAGATAGATCTCTGCCTTGCCTTTTCCCTCTTTGCAGGACTGGCTGATTCGGAGCAGTACACAGCCTACCTCGGCCGCTGTATCGCGGGTGTCGATGACAAGCCGACCATCACTTCGGTGCCGAAAACCAGGCGCAAGTGACGTGTGCGTGTGCAGTCGCAGGGACGCGTCCCGCATGTCTAAGCACCCGGAACCTGCAATGCGCATCTTTTCAGTGGCTCAGAAGTCTATTGGTGTTTGCTTAACACAGGAGGCGTCCGGCTCTGGTGTGCCCTGAGCAGATTGACCTAGGGATGAATTGTAGCGATCAAACGGAAGAGAGAAAGTCCGCGGTGCACGCACATCGGACCCTTGCCCTTTGCCCTATGAGGCCCTGATGGATCAATAACGGCTCGGTCGCACGTCAGGGAGAAAAAGGTCATGATTGTTCAGTCCAGGTCCAATGGGGGTATAGTGATTGTCTAGAAGTATTGCGCTGCATCAAAGTCCCGATATCGTCTCCGCAAGCTGCATTGTGCTTCGGACTCCTCGGCAGGGTGATTGCCCTCACTTCCGCCGCCGCCATCGTACCATCCTTCTTGGAAAGGACGCTCTTCCCTCAGAAGACCTTGCCCACGGTCAAACACGTCAACGTGCATTAAGCCCGCGCCGTCCGGTTCCACGCTCTGGCGCCAGCCATAGGCGACGCTCGGATTCTCCAGGAAGGCGACGATTTCGTCACCGCGCAACAGGCAGCCGCGGTCGCCCAGTCGACTCAAGAAGGTGTGATATACCTTGGCAATGGCGAGGTGGCTGTCGTCCTTGATGATGGCCTTGTTGGCCCAGAGAATGACTTGGGCCAGGGTCAGAAAGTGGATGAATGGGATTACTCCAAGGATGCTGCCCGCGTATTTCCATTTCACCTTGAGCACCTGCGCGACGTACGGCTGCTCGTCACTGGTCACGTTCCGCCTGTACATGAGATTCGAGCCATCCATGATCGCGATCGCCCCCATCGTGAAGTCTGAGATAAGTGCAGCCATGTCCGTGTCGACCGGTTGGCCGCCAAAGCTGACCCGGGATGAATTCGTGTAGACTGCGTATTCCGCTGTGCCGTTGAAGACAGGTGGGACATCGCTCCATCCCAGGCTTCCGGCCAACATTTGGCTCACGATGGCATCGACCAAGAAGTCACGGCTCAGGTGAGGGTTCTCGTCATCTCCAACTTGAGGCACCGTATTGCTGCAGACAAAGTAAGTGCCTTCTGGGATTGTATAGCCCACGTCGTAGTCGGACTCGCCGGGAAACGTCGCTGCTTGGAAAGCCTGCATGTCGACGCATCGTTCCCCGCAGGTCGAGTTGAGCTGAGACATGACTAAGAGACCGCCCGGACCAGCCAGAGCTGGCATGGTTTGGTTGACACCGTGCTCGCCGTCGTTGTAGATGATGTACGAGAGGTTACCGTACTGCCCTTCCGTCACGATATAGCCGGTGCAATACGCTTGAGACTGGATCCACCGACTCGAAAGAATGATCCGAGTCGGTTCATCCGCATTCTGATCCTGAAAATAGTAGAGGGTGTTTCCGGTGGTGTCGGAGAAGAAGCTCTGTATAGACTCCGACTCCACGGTGATGTCCAACGGGTCAATGACCACGCCTCGAATTCCCCATTGCTGGACTTGAGCTAGGTCGTAAGCATAGAACCCGGTGGACAATGCATTCAGGTCCACTATGCTGACATTGCCCTTGCGTACGAACAGGGCCGACGTTGAATCATCCAGATTGTAATTCAGACCGACGATACCGACCAAAATCGTTATAGCAAAGTCTAATCTCAGGTTAGTCGGGAACAATGAGATGACGACAAGGGGATCGAAAGGTATAAGGGTCCTGGAATAAACGAAATAGACTCTCACGATAAACTTACGGACCAGTAACCATGCGAAACAGATAATCTGCGTTCTGGATGGCAAGAACTTATTTCTGTGGTTGCGCGCTTTCAACAGAAGCTTCATCACATTGATCAAGCTGTCGCAACCCATGACGAGGTCGAAAGTCTCGAGTGGCCGATAACAGATCGCCAGAATTCGCCATCTCAACAACTTTGCGTAACTTCGTAACGACGCCGCCAGGTTCACACCGAGCAGGAGACTGACGCCTGTGACTAAGGCATTGAATATCCGACGCTCGCGCACGCTGATTCGGCTCTTTCCGCCGTATGCGTATAGAATACCAAAGTAAGCCAGGCAAAGGGCGACCGTGTTGAAGAATTCACCGATCGTCAAGCGCCATAGCCGTTGGCGTTGCCTTTTCCGGCTATACTGTCGCAGACTGCTTGGATCGGGGCCGCTCTTCTCTAACAATTCGTGCAGGGAGGGGTCGAAAGAACTTTGCAGACGTCGTTTCAAGGCGCTCAGAGACGAGTGCCTCCTTCCATCACGCACTTGCTCCGAAGGCCGCGCATGGGACTGAGGCAAGGGTTCCGAATCTGAGTGTTCAGCAACTGTCAGCAGGTCTGAAGTGCGCAATGCGACACAGTCCTTACCGGAACGAGATTCGGTGAGGGTACTGATGGACAGCTCTCCAGTGTGCGTTCTTGTAGGAGGGGATGAGGGAGGGGTTACCGCGGTCGGAGGAACATCTATCGCTTGCGCGATGCTCGTAGGATTCTCGCCGCCGATCTCGTGTAGGTGGGCTTGACTTGGCAAATCTAAATCCTCCTCGTCTCTGGTGGAGACGCGGAGATAGTTTGGTGGTGCTTCCGTGGTCATGTTTACACAGCTCTAACAGTCGTCGATCGTGTAGTCATGTCAACATCACCGCTGGTGTCGCATATCAAGCGCAGCGGAGCCTCAACGGCTGTTATATCTTGAAGACCTCTGGCAACCCTTCTGCCTTAGCTTCACACACGTATTCCAGGGTATCGATTGTGGCTCGCAATGAAGCCATGCTGGTCCCGAACCCGAATAGCCCACCTATCGGAGAGACGCGCAGAGCGCTACAGGCAGCTAGTGGCGATGTGATTGAAGGGGCGATGCGGGCATGGACCGGCTCGAACGGAGTCATGGCGCGAACTACTGTGGTACTGAGTATGCGCCGTTTCAGATCGAGCTTGGGGTACGGGTACTGGGAGGCCTTAAAGCTGCTGACAACCCTGCAAGATCGATGCGATAGTCCGCTCCAGACGAGTTACATAGTCGCTGCAACACGGCTAGACCAGACGGTGTCCAATGTGAGAGGGGCGATCGACAGTAGCCCATGGCAAAACTAGTGATGCTCGAGACATTTGATGCTTGATAGAGCCAAGTCTGCAACAATTCGGATGCATTGTCGGCTAATTAGCGCGCGCTGTCCCAGACTCATTCTCAAACCTGGAACTGTGGCAAAAGAAGGACTCCTGCGGAAGCCACATGAGTTAAGCAGTATTTCGTCCTCGTACTGTGCAGCACCGAGTCGCTTGTTTGCCCCTTATCACATTTGGATCACTGTTCGGTCAAGACGCGGTCAAATGGAGTACCTCGTACTCGTAAAGCCGCCAACGCCGGACAATATCTGAAAAGTGGAAACTGGAAGCAGGACCATTTCAAGAAACGGGGTGGGTTGCCAGACACAAACGGCGCCGGCCAGGGTCCGTGCAGCCCCGTGCCAGAGGTCGACGGTGTGATCTCTGATGACTAGCCGAACGTAGAAATCACTTCTTTGCGGGTCAAGTCGATGAGAAATAAACAAGCTCATGCTCAAGCATCAAGACCCACCCCGAAGTGTGCTTACTCAGTACGGTGTACTCAGTGTACAGTGTACCCTGGAAGCTGCCAGATAATTAACGTAGTGCAAAGGATGAGTGGCGGCGCTCTCCTTTACTCATTGTAACGTTGCTAAGCTGTTTCCACCATGCGCCACGCGTTTGAAGATACCCCCTGTGCATTGCTGTAATTGGGCAGTTCAGAGTGGCGGAGGGCTACAAAGCGTGTTCCGTTAGGGGCACTCCAATATACACGGTAGTAAGAGGAGAGTTGTAAGGGATAGCTGAAGTTTGTCGCGCTCACGCACACGGAGTAGTTCTGTGTGTTGGGCTTGAAGCCAGAAAGGCGGCCAGGTCGTTGAGTAAACCGAACGACCTGAGCATTTGCGCTCGTTGTATCGTCATGATTGCCACCTCCAGATCGGAGCACCCGGATGCGATCCTTGTGAAGCTGCGGGTGGCCCGAGGATGGACAGGATCGCAGCCTCCAGCTATTCAGCACGTGTAGAGACCTGCCTTCCGCCGCACTGACACCTGACCAGCGAGGCCAGCGGCGATAGCCCTGATACCTCAAGTAGGGACAGTGGCGGCGGTATTGCCTGCCATGGCCCTTGGCGGCAAATAGCCGCGCATATCTCTGAGGCCAAAGAGGCCATCGATTGCTCAAGTCCAGCCCCCAACAGAACCTGTGTTTCCACCCAAGGCAAGGATGAGGCGCGCCATCCTTATGATACTATACTGCCACACGGAGTAGGGCGTAGAGATACCGTGGGCTCGGAAACATTCACCCAGAACTCGTCCCAGCAGATAGGGCCCGCCGTCGGGTCCTGAATTCGTTCATGCCTTTCCAGGTGCCGTGTTTGGGAAATGCCGGGATGAGTGACCGGTAGTACAGCCGCCGCGCACGCCCCTGTATTGTTCACATGCCTTGCCGTGGATGACCTGTTCTGTTCAATCCCTCCCCGCCACGGATCTGAGAGTCATTGCGGCATCCGACGAGGCGCTCCGCAGAGAATGAGCTGCACCGAGGCCAGTCCCTTGAGAAAGTCCGCACGGTTGACGCTTGAAGATGGTGTACGTGATCTTCAGCTCTTCCGTTTGTCGTCACCGGCACTGGTCGCCTTCTCAGTCGTCCTATCCGCCGCCTCCTTCTCGAGATTGAAGCCAAGATTCGACCATTCATCCTTGGCCATGAGGCCTTTCTCCATCCGGCATCCCAGGTATTCTTTCGCGAGTAATCTGCATTCCTCATTGTTCTTCCCAGGCGGGTTCTGTCTTCTCAAGCAGCGCAGGTAGGACGAGATGATGTGCTTGCATTCCGCATCGTGATCGAGCGGGAAAGACCCGCGTTCGGGAGGCGTGGGCTTATAATTCGACGCACCACCTGCAACCGTGTCAGAACAAGTCTTGCTGCTAACAGAAGGATGCGAAGAACGATGATCGAGCGAGCCGACCGGGGCAAGTCAATAGCAGGTGTCTCGTCTGCACCATGCAGGTCTTGAGGACTGGAGGCACTCACCTCCCGGAGCCCCGAATCCAGACATTGGAGCTCTAGAATTACAAGACAGAAAGTCTACTTTTAGTTACCAGACATCAAGGTGAACAGCATGACAAGGGAAGGATGTTGTCGTGTGCACAGAAGTCACAATTTCGGAAGGGAGAGCAAGCCGAAGTAGCTCCACAATTAGCCACGTGGTTAGCTAAAAGCACCCAGGTGACAGTACCACCAGCCTGCTCAATAGCTACGAAGTGACAGGTTCAACGTGGATATTGGTTCTGAATGAGAGATAGCCTGCTTTTCAGCAGCTATATGACATCTATCAGCTATGAACGGATGGGATACTATGCTGAGTGCCCCGGTTGAGCACAACATTTCTCGCACACGGTGATGGAACATCATCTCTCCAAAGCATTTCTCAAGAACACGCTTCTCGACGAAAGGCACTATAGTGTTGTTAGAACAATGATCAAGTAAGTGGCAGGCATCGTGGGAATTGAAGGGCAATCAACAAGATCAGTTCTCCAAGGTGATGTATGTTCCACATAAGGATTCAGCAAGAACACAGCGAAATACAAGAGATCATCAGAGCAGCGGAGTTGTGGGGGAAAGTGACTGCATACCTTCTCTTGGACGGAGCTCACTTAGCGTCAAGCATGCAGGAATTTACCTGTCAACAGGTGTGGTCAGTGAAAGTCCCGATGACCAAGGTCGACAATGACAGGCGTCACAAAAACATCTATTTCAGGCTGTTAGCGAGTCGTCAGCAAAAGATCTCGACGTAGAGAGGGGAACGTACCTCATTAAATCAGAATTTTCAGTGTAATGCGTTCATACCCGAGCGAGAGCTCGGTTCAAACAGTGTGAATAGTGTTCATCATGAGATGCAAGGAGAGAGCGAGGGGCGTCATTGAGATGTACCTAAGGCAATGTCGTCAGTAAAGCTCTCGCACTTTACACATATTCGTGAAATCCTTCTTGAGCGGTCGATCAGCTGACGAGTTCTCAACAAGTGTCGCGAGTCCAAGCATCCACAAGATTGTACGTCTTGATTTTACAGATGGAGGGCACCGCGCACGCAGTCTGTCCGCCCGTTCGTTCAAGTCTTCGTCATGGTAGGAAAGGAAGGAAATTGAGGTGAGAGTGTATGGACGGTACCTGCGGAAGATCTAGTCAGCTTTGACGGTCGGCAAACAATATGCTAAGAGGCCGAAGACGAGATAGACGATCAGACAAGGCTGAAACTTGTATGAGACAGATTCCACATGGTAATTTAAGTCTGAGGAATGCCTTTCGTGTCGTGGAGTCATCACTGAATGGGCGGGAGAGGAAATGAAAGGGCTGATTTAGAGGGGTCGTACCTTTTTAGTGGACTGCTTCGCAGACATTCGACAGCACAGTGAACCTAGCAGTGACGCTCTCTGGATACAAGTCAGCATTTCCACCTCAAGTGTGCAGCTGGGAAGCAAGTGTGGACGAGGGGTGGTCAGCGTAATTCTAGAGTTATGTTGATCCTCAGAGAAAGTTCTCGGAGTTGGATTGCATGTGTTCATCATTCCAAGGTGAAAGAATTGAGGAGCACTCACCATAGAAATGGAAGAGAGGCATAGAGACGCCGCATCATTTGCGCGCGCTTCAAGTTGGCGTTGGCAATGGCCGATAACTTTGCAAAGGACGAACTTTCGAATTTGGAGAAACTCGAAAAACATTCCTCCACGACGCCAAGCCGTATAGCACTAGCGCAATGATACGGTGAAGTATCAGTCAGGAGCTCAAGTGCAACTGAGAGGCAATACTCCGTACCGTCATGTACTGTGCACCTTATGCTTCTCTCCCACCCTCCTGTTTTCGCATCACCCCAGCAGCTGCAAGATGTCGCCTCTGTTTGCAACAGGGTCGGCGCCGGCCCCGAAAGTGCAAATATCCATGGGGGAGCTCCCAGGATACGTTTCATTTTCTCAAGCGCCGACCAAGAGACCTCCATGGCACACTATCCGTGAGGTATCGTATAGCAGTTCTGCGACTATCATGCTACCGGATGACTTACACCACCTGCTCTGGGATAGCGCCACAGCAGAGATATCGAGACCAAAGTATGCGAAGGTCATCATGAGGCTTGAAGAGGTGCTCAAAGGAGAGTTCTTCACTGAATACATAAAGAAAGGTAGGATTCATCCTATGCCTTCAGGAACACAAGGGATCAAAAAGGGGTCCACAGCGATACGGGCAGATTCTGATTTAGGTGTCTCCGCCCAGGAAATGTTCTCATGATCTCTGAGGGAGAACCCGGCGTTGACGACAGCTTCTCACTAAAAGAGGGTAAGGAAAGCCCTGAGTTGATCCGCAATCAGCTGGCCCAAGGATAGAATCCTGATGGGGTTAGAGACTGACGCGGCGTTACAGGAATGCTGCGCATGGAACTTTCGAAAGCCTCTTATGAGAGAGCCGGCCTGCAGGGTGTACCCGTGTCAACTTCCGGTGGTAGAAAGCATGTCAAATCAAGATATCGTAAGACTTTCTTTAACCTTCCAACATTCCCGAAAGCTCCCTTGAGTTGAAGCATTCAGCTATCTTGGTTCAGTATGCAACGTCTCTAGGTTATGTGCTGACTTTTGAGCCAGTCGTTGAGATCAACCTCCGCCTTCCCTCAATGTTGCGTGGCAAGCCAGGATTCGATCGCCTGGTGTGGGCTGCACAGCATACTCTGAACAGGAGTCTAAACTGGCTCTTCCTGAATTTGGATGCAGGTATTGGCATGCACTTGTATGGCACACACTGTTTCCTCGGTTCTAATAGGTTACCTAGATCTCGACAAAACCCCTTTAGGACCTCTGAGTGCACATTATCCGACTGTCCAAACATTGACGTGTTCTGTACGAGAACTGTCGGACGTCCTAGGCCCCTCAGTGCTTACTGATTTCCCTGGCCACTCCCCGGCTCTGTCCCAGGATGAAACTCAAGAGTCAATATATGAAATCCTAGAATACCTCGATATGGTCGCGCTTGCTTCACCACGATTAAAGGCTACAGACCAAACCGACTCTTTCATCAGCCGTTATGTTGTGCCTGATGCCTCGGAAAGCTCCAACACGGTCAAAGTCCTGACCTGGAACGGCCTAATAAACTCAAGATGGATCTTAGAGATGGTATGCTCAATCATGTGAGTGTCCCCACTACTTTCCATGAAAGTGTTCGCAGGTGTCGTTGTAAGTCTACACACGTTCACGTTACTGAGTTGAAGCCGGACAGCAAGCACTCGCGAGTTCGAAACCTCCAGACTCTTGCCATTGAACGACATTGGCTCGCAATCAGTGTCTCTTCGTTCAAGACGCAAGCCCTTCACCAGATCGATGGATACACTATCCTACTCCAGCCTACTCGCAGTGATGGGCCATCGCAAGGTGCCAGGCATGATGGCGGTGGCTCGCCAAAGACGAGAGAAGACGAAACAGAGATGGTTGATGAAGACCGAGAGGACACGCATACTGGTGGCATAATTGCCCCGGAAATTGGCACAACCAGCGGAACACAGGAGCTCCCGGATGTCGTTTCACACCGTCCAGGGTTCCAGCGCTTTCTCTGTGCCGAGTACCTGGATAGCTTGGGCTAGCCCGTTGAGTTTTAACACCGATATCGTCACGGAAAAGCAGAATAACACGGAACTCCAATTCGGGACAGCTGTGCACATCCACACTACGAACCGATTTGACGATCCATCAACGCACCAAATTGCTGTCGAGATTCCTTGGAGGTTTTGACTGTCAGCTCTGAAGCCCATCCAAGATGGGAGATCCATACTCCCCAGTCCGGACTGTCTGAAATTCAGTTTCCCCAGTTTTGGTGAAGCTATTTCCCACCCAGCAACAAGACCGAATCGGGAGATTGATTGATCGCAGCTCTTGCCTCGTCACAGCAATCTCTCACGTTGCTCCATAGGCAATGTCCTGCAACTCCCCAGGTCGGACCCAACGGATGGAACCAGAGAAGTTTGTGAGCGACGCGCTCAAGGGGAGGGCATGGAACTGGAGCCTGTTCACCTGACTTCACGCCCTCCACCAGGGACCTACCATGCTGTCCGCGTGGTGTCTCTTTCAAACCACTGCCTGCGACTATATTACGTTGGCCTCTCAGAACCGGAGATGCGACTGCGGTCTGGGTTTTGGCAGATGCGGATCATCGAAAAAGCTCCTCAAACCGAGTAGAAGATACTATCTGTCGATTGGCTGGCGAGCCTCATCATATTGAGTACCAGGCAGGACCATCCAATGCGTAAACCCTGTGCTGTGCCTCGAGTTTCTTCAGACACGCGCGTGTCCTGTATGGCACAAATCATGTTTGTTGGAGGCCATGCGGACACTGTATTTAGTCAGAACCCTCAATATCTACCAGTGCAGGCGAGTATGGAGCCTTGTCAGCTGAGCCGTCACCCTCGCAACAGCAAGGAGAGGTGCACAGAAGTGTAGCATCCACGTAGAACAGGGATGGAGAAGTGCCACCAGTCCGAGTATTTCTTCCAGGCGTGATAATAGCTACGCACATCAAGGCCCATCAGATCCCACGTTGTAGACATTGTAGCAGTGTTAGAGCTTAAACTGAACCTGAACGTCTCCCATAGCACACAAAGCCTGTAGAGATGTGTCGAAGAATTGCTTCAACAGGACGCTTTGAGATCACAGTGGCCGCCACGTCCAACACTCGACGTTGGGGGCGGTTTGAATGCCCGTCTCAACATGCTCAGCAGAGGATACTCAGGGCAGACCCAACAGCATAGGATAGCCTTTGTCCAGTGTCAGCAGATTGTGCGGCAGTAGAGGTCAAGCGCCGTGTGACAAGTGCAAAAACAGGCCGTCAAAAAGCTTTGTGGCATCGCATTGTTGGAACAGGGCGTCCACCCCGTTCGCAAGTGAGCCAAGTCCACCAGCGCCCAAGACCCACAGCTGCACACAAATTACACCTGCTCGACCGTAAAATTGCTTCATCTGCTTGGTCGCTTGATTCACCGTTGGCGCTAACACCACGCTAACAGAACGCCCTCAAACTGTCACGATGGCCATTTCCGTCTCCATTACCGGGACTTGTATCGTTCTATCATCCGCCCTCCTTCTCGCCACCTTTGTCGGCTTCGCACTTTTCGACAAGATGGAGGACTTCCAGTCCGAGACGGACAGCGACTACACCAGTTACTGGAGAGACTGGGTGAGTGATTGACCTTTTCCTCACTTGGGCCTCAAGAGTTCTATGGGATTTTAAGCGACACCCACAGTTTCCCCTCCCCCTCCTGAACCTCCTGAAGGTATTTGACAATGAACATCAAACAACAAATAATTGATCACGGGTCATGGAAGATGAAACCATGAAACAAACTGACATTCTACACCCCCAGTTCATCTCCTCGCGCGGCAACGAGTACTTCTGCGAGATCGACGAAGAGTACATCACGGACCGGTTCAACCTGACGGGCCTGAACACCGAGGTGCACTACTACCAACACGCGCTGGACCTGATCACCGACGTGTTCGACCTGGACTGCGAGGACGACATGCGCGAGACGATCGAGAAGTCGGCCCGCCACCTGTACGGCCTGGTGCACGCGCGCTACATTGTCACGACGCGCGGCCTCGCCAAGATGGTCGAGAAGTTCAAGAAATCCGACTTTGGCCGCTGTCCGCGCGTCATCTGCGAGAGCCACCCGTTGTTGCCGTTCGGCCCCAGCGACAACCCGGGCCTGAAGACGGTGAAGCTCTACTGCGCCAAATGCGAGGACATCTACAACCCCAAATCCAGCCGCCACGCCAGCATCGACGGCGCCTACTTTGGCTCCTCCTTCCACAACATCCTCTTTCAGGTCTATCCGGCCTTGGTTCCCGTCAAGTCGCGCCGACGCTACGAGCCCAAGATCTTCGGCTTCAAGGTCCACCACGCGGCCGCGCTGGCGAGGTGGCAGGACGCCGTACGCCGGAGCCAGCGCAAGAGACTCGAGGACGCCGGCGTCGTGGCCGAAGGTCAGCAATTGTTCATCGAGGATGCCGAGAGCAGCGACGGTGCCGTCGACGATCGCGCCGTGGACATGGAGGATGATGAGGCCGACGCCGCCGCCGTCGTCGCTGTGGGTGGTGAGGTCCAAGGGGTGGGATTGCAAGCTGGTGCGGGCTCGGCAGCCGGCGCCGCTGGCCAGGCCGCCGCCTAGTCATTGAAGCCATCGGGGGACTGATCATCGCGATCGCATGGAAATTTGGCGATCAACGGCGGGTAATGAGACTACGGGAGTACGGCGCAACGACACATGACACGAGCAGAGGACCACGGCTGAAAGGGTGAAACTACAGGGATTTGCGGCATGGTACCTGGTACTGGTGCTTTTTCATTTGGTTGGGGGG